>NC_052353.1:54322574-54548775 GCF_009727055.1 Benincasa hispida | reverse complement strand
GATGAAGACGAACGACTAGGGATGTGTCTGAGAGAGGATGAGCATAGATTAGTAACATTTAATGTATCGCAAAGTTTTGTGAGGCGCGAACATTTGAGGTCGGTTAAAATTCGATCGAGGAATAGGACAGGGTGGAAGCTCAAAGCATGCTTTGACTCATATGAATAAACAATCAATGTAAAATTTCTCTGAATTGGTTCAGAATGTCTCAGGTAACATTAGTCATTGTTGTAAGAGGCAACAGCGATGAGGATGATTCATGTTGTCGATAATTCATTTTTTAATGTGTATAAGTAAGTTAAATTGCTGAGTGTACAAACGGGTGCGGCGCGGCTATCGCGGAAAAGAGTGGAGAATGGGCAAAATAGTAGGGAATGCGGATGGAAGAGAGAGAGAGAAGATATCTCTGAGAAAGATGCATTTCTTTTGCACTTGCAAGATAGGACCTATCGTGAGATAACTGAGGGATTGTGAGATCTAGATACGTTACAATGGGTAGGGTGCGAGTTGTTGAAATCATGGGAGTAGGTTCAAACTTGGAAGAATGTAGAGAGGATGATGGGATAGATGTGGTATTGAGCTACAACAAGATAGGGAAGTGTCATACTAGGATGGCTCCGAAGGGAAGGAAAATGGGCAAAGAGAGAGAGAGGCAGTCTATGGTGAGAACCACAAGTGGTGGAAGGAGGGTGAGAGGGGGATAGACAATTTCGTACGGTGTTGTAGAGGATGAAAAGTATTTGATTTCTAATGATGCGGAACAAGAGGACACCGTGTTTCTTGGTTGAAGTGTAGTATGGGATGTTGCACAAGTGATGTATAACGAATAAAAAGTAAAATAGGACACATGTGGATTTTGAGGTGTACAAAGGGTCGGATACATCATACATCACACTAATTTGGTATGATCGTGACGAGGCTCCTTTCATCTTTGTTATCCGGAGCACAACAAGTCTTTTACATTGAATGACTCAACATAGTAGCAATTTGGAAAGTGTGTTCAAAGTAGTCCAAATAAACGAATATGGGATGTACCGGAAGTGGGATGATGTTGAAAACGCACAACATAGATTTACTAGAAATTGTTGGTGGTGTCCCGAGTGGGAATGAAACCATGAGGAGGACTGTTTATTAGCAGAGTGTGACGTTGATCCTTCAGTGTGGAGAGAAGACCAAAGTTTGTACCATGCTATTATGAACTTCATAAGAGGCGATGAATGACCTAAGAGATCGATGGATGAAGTTGGTCAAAAAGAGAGCTTTGAGTCTTATCATTGTTGTTTTGAATCTGTCTTTGCTTCTCTTCCTCTATGATTCTAAAGGAAGACTGACCTACTCTTGACACACTGCATAATTCACCTTCCCTGGGATCAGAAACTTCTTTTTTTTTTTTTTTTTTTTTTACTTTTTATTCAACTGTATCTCGCTCTCTCCCTGAATCTCTCTGCCTCTCACTTTCGTGAGTTTCCTCTTCTCTTAACGTTTTTCATTATCTAAACTTTTTTGTGTATTTATGAATGTTTACGAAGTGTAATGTGTTTTGTTGGGGAAGATAGGTGGGAGGGTGGGGTGGCGGACGGGTGTGGGGCGGAGATGGAAAGGGAGACGGGTTGGGCTCACTTGCTAGCACATGAAGTAAAAATTTGGTGGAGAGGTAAAAAGCATTGGGATAAATTGTATTGGTAGTTTTTATGTGTGATGGTCATCAAGTGTTTACTATTTTGATGTTCATTACCACCCTGTGATATGGGAGAGTTGAGACGATGTGTTTGTGGAATTTTAGATCGGAAGCTTGATATAACAGTTTCAAAGTGTTTGTCGTGACTCTTTTGTAGACTACTGTCGGGGAGAGACTGGGCGGAGACAATGATTGGAAAGTATTGCTGTGTATGGTCGGGAATAGTATTCTAGATTTGTTTTGATTTGTACTGTCTTTATGTATTGAAATGATGATGAAGGATGAATTTTAATCGACTGATCGTGTGGATATTGGTAATTCTGAAGTTGAGTATCCGAGTACGGCTGTCTGTTGTGGATTATGACGATGTAAATTTTCTTGGGTTAATAAAATGGACTCATTTTCGGTGATAAGATATGAGGGAATCTGTTATTTGGTACCCAATATGTTCTAGTGACAGAGGAAAAGGATTTCAGATCGAAAGGTGGTTTGAAAGAAAAATTGAACAAAGCAGGTATGATTAAAATTATACTCGCCCACGAGTGGAAAGTAGGATCGCCCGATCGCACTTAAAACGATGACGGTGAGAAAGGCCGTCGGGTAGTGAAATTATGTGGTTGAAGTAATCCAGGATGGTACAACTAGCGTAGGTGCGCGGGAGTTAAAAACGACCCTAACTCCCAAGTGCCGGGTTTAAAAAAAGGTTGAGACAATGGAAGTCGGCGGAATTCTCTCCCGATGGAGTTTCTGAGATGGACCGAGCCAGAGAGAACTCAACTCAGAGTAACGAGATCTTTGTTAGTGCATCGGAGTACCTCTTCCCGAAGCACACACTTTCAATCGAAATTTAGAAATCGGGCCGAGGGGGGGATGAGTAATTCAAATTCACCAAATATCTCATGATCGAGAATATTATCATCATTTCGTTCATCTCTATTGAATCTCGTTTCAATCCCACTTAGATATCGCGAGCAGAAGTTCCATGATTCATTCATTGCATATGCTTCCGCTATAGACCCCTCAAGACGTGCTTTGTTCCGTACAAATTGTTTTAATGTTCGTAAACTTCTTTCAATAGGATACATCCAACTATAACTAACTGGACTCACCACTTTGGTTTCATATGATAGATGAACTACAAGGTGTACCATTACATCGAAAAAGGCAGGTGAGAATATTCTCTCCAATTTACAAAGTATGACAATGATGTTTGCTTGTAGTCTGTTCAAATCACTTACACATATTATCTTTGCACATAAGTTGCGAAAGAATGTACACAACTCAACAATAGCAGTGGATATGTTCTTTGGTAGGTATGCTCAAATACCAATAGGGAGTAGTCTGTGAAGCAACACATGACAATCGTGTGTTTTCAGCCCCGACATTTTTCCATCTTTGTCATTGACATATTGTGATATGTTAGATACGAATACATCAGGGAATTTCACTGATTTCAGATACTTACAAAATGAAATCTGTTCACCATTTGTTAATGTGTATGCTGCGTGTGGTTTTACAAATCTGTTATTGACCTGTATCAAGTGTAGGTCCTTTCTTATCTTCAAATCTTGTAAGTCTAATCGAGCGTTCGTTGTATCCTTTGTCTTTCTTTCAATATTTAACAATGTGCCCACCAAATTGTCGCATATGTTTTTTTCAATATGCATTACATCCAATTTATGTCATAACAATAGTCTGGACCAATATGAAAGTTGGAAAAAGATACTTTTTTTAGTCCAATTTAGGATTCGCTTTCTTTTTTTATCTTGCTTCAATGGATATTTGCTAAGCACAAAAAAGTTTAGCGTATTTATTTGTTGTAATATCTCTTTTTCATTCATTACAACTGGTGGAGGTCTACGTTCAACTTTTTCATCATGTTGTCTACTTCGACGCCAACTATGATTCTCTGGAAGATAATGTCGATGTCCCATAAATGATATTTTCTCTCTTATTTCGAAGGACGAGTTATCTTCTTTGCATATTGGACATGCTTGATAACCTTTTATACTCCACCCAGATAAGTCACCGTACACAGGGAAGTCATTAATCGTTCATAATAAGGTAGCATATAGTTGAAAAAACTCACCAGCAACAGAATCATAAGTTCGCACACCAATTGTCCACAACTCTTTCAACTCTTCAATCAACGGTTGCAAGTAAACATCAATTTCCTTTCCAGGAGATTTTGGACCAGGTATGAGCAAAGACATGAAGAAGTTTGTTTCCTTCATGCATTTCCAAGGGGGAAAATTATAAGGAATTATCACCACAGGCCACATACTATAAGAAGTGCTAATATTTCCAAACGGATTGAAACCATCTGAAGCTAATCCCAAACGAACATTTCGAGGATCTAAAGCGAAATGAGGGAATTCACGATCAAAATGTTTCCACCTCTCTGCATCAGCTAGATGTCCAATATATCCTCCATTTCAACTCGCTTATCTTTATGCCATCTCATGTCAGAAGTGCCTTCTTTTGACGCAAACAATCGTTTTAATCTCGGTATCAATGGAAAATGATGCAATACCTTATGTGGTATTTTTTTACCCTTGCCATCATTAACTTTGTATCGAGACTCACCATAAACAGGGCATTGTTGCAAATCTGCAAACTCTTTCCAATACAATACACAATCATATTTCCACGTATGAATAGACTCATAACCTAGGCCTAAATCACGTAATTTTCGCTTGGCTTCATAAAAGGAAGTAGGTATAGAGGTGCCAGCTGGAAACGCTGCTTTTAACAATTCCAGCAACATATCAAACGATTTATTACTCCAGCCATTCAGAACTTTGATATGCATCAACTTCACTAAAAGGTTTAAGGACGAAAATTGCGAACACCCAGGGTATAATTCATTACATGCTTCGATCATTAAATCCTCGAATAAGTTCGTGGTATCTCTTTCTTGACCATTAAAGGACATTTCATTAATCTCAATCCTTCATTCATTTTCATTTTCGTTTTCAATTGGAACTTGTAAATCATTTATAAGATTCAACATCTCATTTTCTTCAACAACATTACTCTCTATACTATCTACTTCAACATCCTGTATTGAATGACTTGTATGACTTCTAGATAAGTTTATTGGCTCTCCATGATATACTCATTCACAATATGAGGGAGATATTCCATATGTTAATAGATGTCGTTCCACAACATCTATCTTTTCCCAAATTGAATTCATACAATTCTTGCATGGACATCTTATTCGTCCGGAATCATTAACATGAAACCTTGCCATATCTAAGAACTGTGATACTCCTTCTCTATACTCCACTGTTAACTTATTCCTTAGTTTAATCCATTCTTTATTCATCCTTAAAAATAAACATTTTCTGACCAACTTGTAATCCAAAACAATAACCTAGATTAGAGGACAAAATACAAAATATTATTAAGCATTGAGTTCCATAATTTTCATTTCTTAAGGCAAAATAAACACATAGGTCCATAGACCGCTTAAATTGTCTTAACAACTTTCAAATGTTTTATTTAGTAGGTCTCCAAGCTTTCAATTTTGTGTCTAATATAGGTCTTTCATCTATTCAATATCTTCTAAAATTTACAAGCCTATTGGACACAAAATTTAAAGTTCAATTTTCTATTAGACACAAAATTTAGTTTTATGTTTAGTAGATTCTTTAAACTTTTTTATAATATTAAATGTGTTAAGTACCAAATTGGAGGTTTAAAGATTTATTTTATATTTTTTAGATTAATATAGACCTTTCATTTATTCAACATCTTTGAAATATTAAAAATTTTAGATAAGATTTTAATGGGCATAATATTGATGGGCATGATTTGTACAACAATTTTAGAAAATTAATAAAAGCGAATACAATATTTAACACATTTTAATGGACATTTCACATATGATTTAATTAAATATAAAAGATAAAATAAAATGAGAAAATTACTGACGAGGAGACGACAGCGGCGGTGGGCAGTTGATTGCAATGGCGGCGGCAGCAAAAATTGATGAAAGAAAAGGGAGAAATGGAAGAAATATTTTATGGGAAAAATGGAAAGTGTAAAGGATGGAAGAAAAGGGAGAAATGGAAGCAAAATTTGATGGAAAAAATGGAAGAAAAGTTGGATTGGAAAAATGGAGAAAATGAGAGTTAAAGTGTAAAATGATGGGAAAATGGAGAGAGAGAAGAATAATGGTGAAGAAAAATGAGGAAAATGGGAGAAAGAGGGAAAAATTTGAGAGGGAGAGGAAGAAAATAGGGTCGGGGGCGGTGAGGGAGGGGCGGTGCGGTGGGGAGTGGGGAAGAAGAAGGGATCTGGTTTAAACCAGACCCCTCTCCTGACGTCGCCCGACGGGTGTCGGGAGATCCATCGGGAGTTCCCCGGGAACTCTCGACAGTCAACACCCGGCATCGGGAATTCCCTGGGGAACTCCCGACGCCGGTTTGATGCATCGGGAGTTCCCCAGGGAACTCCCGACAAACCTTTACGACGTCGGGAGTTCCCCGGGGAACTCCTGATGGTCCTTTACTTCATCGGGAAAGACCGTCTCTCCCGACGACCTAACTCCTGATGCTCTATTTAGGCGTCGGCAGAACTCCTTTTTCTTGTAGTGACAAGTTCAACAATTATGAAGTGAGATCGAACCATTGTTTTTTGAGATCATAATTCATCTATTATATACTTAGTATGGTGAGATTGACGATGAATATAAGATTTAAAATAGAAAAGATATCCAAAAACAATGAGATATTATTTCTTTGAATAAATGTTCACAAGAAAAGAGGGATCGGTAGATGCACTGTCAGCATAAGATATTATCGAGCACAGGGGAGCAATTTTTTTTGCCCTTTACACTGTTTTCTCCGACTTTGTTGGGACTTGGGAGTAGCCACAATTTTTTGCCCCACATCTTCAACTTGCTTTACCTATTATCTTTTTCTGTCTGTTTCTGTTTGTTTTTTTTAATTTATTGCTTCCCTTGTAGTTATTTGAAAATTTATTGCTGTCCTAATTCTATATAGAGCCATTGACACTAGTTAACCTCAAAGTTCGTTTCATATTGTACATCAATAACTGGAATAAATATCTAGTGAGATTTGAGTAACAAATGACACTTAGATGACAGAAAATGACTATTGAAATTACCTAGAGTATTTCAAGGAAAAAAAACAATGGAACAAAACTTTGCGTGTTAATTAATTACTTAACCTCAAATAATTGCTATTGTTAACCTAAAATCCTTTTCATATTTGAAAACTAACCTATTTTTTAAAAACTACTTTTTCTTATTTCTTCCTTATCTTTTTCATAGTTTTTGCAGGGTGCTCTGCGTAATGAAAATATCATTTTTTTACCTCATTTAATACCTTCAAATTTACCTTTATATAACACTAATTTTCATACCTGACATTAGCGTAAAACCTTAAACTTTAATTTTTCATTTTGTTTATCTCCATGTTTTCCACAAGTTTTAATTATCACCTTTGTGGTAGATTTGTTGGTATTTTTAAAGGAAAAATTTGAAGAAAATTTGTCCAAGAAATTGAGATTATTGTAAGAATTGAAAATTTTCCTGTAAAAACCATAACTCTGTAAATTCCAATTTTTATATAAATTCATAAGAGTTTTTTTTTTTTATTTTTTATAATTATGATAGAAAAAAAAACTTAAGTTAAACCATCTAAATTTAAGTTATAAAAGAAAATGTAAGTTTAAGTTTTTTAAAAAATAGAATTGGCGAAAAAAAATGGAAATTATTTCTTGGTAAGATACTTCTTGGAAATTTTCTAATAAGGTTTTTTTTTTTGAAAAAAAATTATAAATACTTAAAAAATTTAAACTAACTTAAGTTTATGTTGTACTCAACCAAACTTGAAGTTTAAGTTCAAAAAATTGGAATTGCCTATGAAAAAAGTTCCATGGAACGGGTTACCTATTCTTAACGGTCAAAGCGAACCCTTTCATTCCGAATTAATTGAAGAATTTGAAGTAAGCATCTTATAAAAAAAATTCCATTTTCTGGTTAGATCCTTTCTAGAAATTTTCTAATTAAGTATGTTTTAAAAAATAGATTTTTTTTTTTTTTTTTTTTTTTTTTTTTTTTAAAAAAAAACTAACTTAAGTTGTAGTAAAAAAATTAAGTTTAAGTTATACAAATGAAATTGGCTAAGAAAAAACTTACTGAAAATTTTCCAGTACGTTTCCTGGTAAGATCTTTACTGGATATTTTTCAATAGGGGTTTTCCTTTTTTTCTTTTTCTTTTTTTTTTTAAAAAAAAAACTAACTTGAGTTTAAATTGTACTATAAACAACTTAAGTTTATGTTTTAAAAAAAATGAAATTGGTTAAAAAAATTCTAAGGTTTTGACAAGAGTAAGATCATTTTTGGAAATTTTCCAGTAAGGTTTTAAACAAAGAAAAAGCTTATTGGAAATTTTTAGTAAGCATCTTACTAGAAAATCATTGTAATGGAAATTTTCCAGTAATTTTTTTTTAAATATAGTTTTTTTTTTAAAAAAAAGAGTAAACTATTATAAGTATTTTATTTTATTTTTCTTAATTAAGTTAAACTAATTTAAGTTTAAGTTTTAGTAAAAAAAAACTTAAGTTGAGGTTTAAAAATAGAATTGGCTAAAAAAACAAGCTTACTGAAAATTTTCCAATAAGCATCTTACATAGGAAATCATTGCAATGGAATTTTATTAGTAAGTTTTTTTTTAAAAAAAAAAAAAAAAATTAAACCAACTATTTTTTTAATTTAAGTTTAAGTTGTACTAAAAAAAATTAAGTTTTAGTTTAAAAAAATGGAATTGGCTTAAAAAAAAACTTAAAAAAATTTGAGTAAGCATCTTACCAAAGAAACTCATATATGTTTGCTTATTTTCTCTGACTCAATTCTTTAGCTTCTTGATTTGACTGTAAATAGCATTTACTAATTATATGAGATATCTTAGTCTTTAGAGAAGTTCAAGCTTTGATCCCAAAAAAATATGAAATTTATTGAACAAAAAATATATATATTTTTTTAAAAAAAAAAATTCTTTCATGAAGAGCTATCCTATGATCGAGTGAGCAATGCGTTATTTTATTTTGGTTTCCAATTACAAAAAATTAAAATTAAAATTAAAAACATAAATATAAAAAAATTGTGGTGACTTCTTTTAAAATTTCCTTTATCGAAAATGTCAGTTTGCGATTACGTTATAAGCACAAACATAATTCACAAAGGAAAATCGAGTTTGAGAGTTATATACCTACATTAATATATATTCTTAGTTTATAAATTTGACGCATATTTGAAAATCATGTCATTTGATAGTGTGTCGTTTTTATAATAATAAGTAAAGTCAAGAATCATAATCGAATTGGAGGAGCGAAGCAGGTATATTATGAAAATGATATGATATTTGATGCACCATGAAAGTTTATTGGATTTTGTTAAAAAATATAGTATTTTTTCAAACTATTGACAAAAATGGGATATATGAGAAAGTAGTTTTAAAAATAGGTGGGTATTGAATTATTGACAAAAGTAGGGTAGTGAAAACATTTAATCCAGTCAGCACCACGTTGGCGGACTTGGTTGACCGGTCGCATGGAAACTTGTGGACCTGGTCGATGATTTGTTTTTCTTTTTTTTTTTTTTTCTAAAATAGATTGACTATTTTTTTTTTAATTGGAGATGTACAACAATATTAAGACCTTAGGAATGGGTCCACAAATTACTTCATTATAAAACTTAATTATATATTTAATCTACAATGAAAACATAATTATTTTACACTCATATTAAAAAAAATGTTATGATATTAAAGAAGATTTACAATTAGTTCTTTAATTTATAATTTGAAAATAAAAGTTTACATGAAATTTAAAAACGACCCCCTGGCCCTTACCCCTTATGGGGAGTGTCTTCGTGTCCCTTTAAATTAGGTTCATCCTGCTGTCATTGTCGTCTGCGACGAATACGTCATCGATCGGTGTCAGCAACATTGAGTTGTCTTGTTTGTTGAATAATACCTTCTAAGTTGACCAATTTTTACTAACATATTGAACCCAAGTCTGGTAAGTTGTGTTGCACTGAATATTGTTGTACATCTCTAACAAAATTATTCTATACAATGAAAAAAATAAATATTAAAAAATATTCATATCATATATATGGAAAATGTCTGATTTTAAATCTCTTACCATACAGTAATAGTAAGCGCCGTCAGGTGTGATAAATCGCCTCGTCATTGAATTGTACCAGGAAAAGTAGTCATCTGATACAGCTGACCCATTTGTTAATTCTCCTTGTCCACAACGATCATGTCGTCCATGCCAATAGGATATATATTCTGCATGGATTCGACGCCAGTCTTGGTCGTGCTTACCTCTCAAATGAATTTGGTGTAGTGCTGGGAGTGTATAGGACAACAAAGGTATCGTTTGTCGCAAGCCGAACTGTCTCAACACACAATCTAGATGATGCAACTCTAGTATATGGAAGCATATAAGAGGGTTAACGGTTAACCAGATGTCTTCACCATCATGACAGTAATTAGGTAGGGATGACCAAATCTGTTGTGTGTGCATCCAAATAATCTGAAAAAAAAAAAAAGATTAGTATACATCCAAAATGTTTTAAATATTCATTTATATATACATTTGTTACCTGATTGTGCATTAGTCTGTCAAATATTTTTCGGTACACGAGCAACATATTTGCTAACTGTTCAGAGACAACTAATACACTACTCCATCTAAAATTATAAAAAATACAATTAATTTATATTCTTACATAAAATTATAGTGAAATAAATATATAAATAAAATAATACTTGACACTAAGTGGACGATGATCTGGGGCCTGTAACTGGACTTGTGGTGCTATCATTAGAGATCTATCATAAGCCCATACCTGTAGTAGTATCAGTGGCTCGCTATTTCCAACGCTTGTGCATTAGTAGCCCGACAAAGTTCTCCATACAACCATGTAATACATGCACCAACCCACGAGTACGTACCAGCATGCTCGAAATCAGACAGTAGCAAGAGGAACATGAGATGCACTAGAGTATTTGACTTTTAGTGAACAAAAATCCTCCAATAAGTTGCATGATGTATGCTCGTGCATACCTATGTACGCTGATGTCATCGGCATCGGGAGGTAATTCTGGAAACTGGGATGCCAACCAGGGGATACTCAATCTTGAGCCTTTCAGATCATTTGGTAGAACACCTAAGAGCTCTTCACAAATGTTCTTCCAATCATATTGTAGTGAACCTGTCAATGGTTGCCCGTCCACTCGTAACCCAAACTGTATTGCAACATCCTACAGCATGATTGTACATTCCCCACAAGGCAGGTGAAATGTGTGGGTTTCTAGTCTCAACGCTCAACTAGAGTAGTAATAAGGTGCCAATCAAGCTGGATAAAACTGATTCATGTAACCCTAAGAAATGTTCAATGCAGGGAATAAGTGCCAATCAAGCTGGATAAAACTGATTTCTGCAACCCTAATAAATGTTCAATGCAAGGAATAATGCGGTGATCAAATGGGATAGTATGTTGTGCAGATGCCTTCCTTCTCCGACAACTTAAAACTACTATGGAAGAACTATCCCATACCGATTGTGAACAATGCATATTTTGTTGATATAATTGTACAGGATTAGAAGGATCAGATTCCATTACATAAGAAGTTCAAATTACATTACATAATAAAATCCATCACATAAAAGATACATAAAATGTACATAAAATGATACAATTACATGAAAAATAAATTCATTACATAAAATGAAACAATTACATAAAAAATATAAGTATATAAAAGATACAATTACATAAAAAAATATAAGTACATAAAATATATAATTACATAAAAAATACAAGTACATAAAAGATGCACCTAATGACCTGAAGACGAAGCACCTAATGTACGTTGTGGACAAGTACGTCTGTTATGTCCTTCTCTCTTGCAAATTGTACATCGAACTTTTGGCTTGTGTAACGATCCGACCCCCTAGTACTTAAGTTAGGCTGTTAATAAATACATGCATGTATGGAACTTAAAACGACACTCTTTTATGGTGAAATAAATGCTAAATAAATAAGGTAAGTTCAAAAGTCCTTTATTAAATGCAAATATTAAAAACAACAATAAGGTACCAATAAATCATAAATGTTAATAAATAAGTCCGAAAACAATCCTTAATTGTAGGTTTCAAATATCAAAACTGAAAATTAAGTAAAACATGAAAGGAAATCTAAGTCTTATGAGCGGAAGCATAAAACCAGTCCCAGTGGCTTGATCGTGAATTCCGCTTGTCCATCCCTGGTGCATCTCTACCTTTACCTGAAACAACAGCATGAGAAAGAATGAGTATAAAATACTCAGTAAGTAATCCCACTACTGGGGTCAAGTTAGGCATCTATGTTCTTTAGATGCCTACCTCTGGTGGAACATATAAACGGCCCTAATCCTCATGGGACACCTACAAACATGCAAAACTAGTTTCTACCCTACTATAATTAAGTATGCCCACTACCTCTGGTGAATCTCGAAGGAAACACAATATCTGGTGAATCCCGAAGGAAACACAATCTAGTGAATCTTGAAGGAAACACAATATCTAGTGGGGATCTAACTAATCAGTAAAATCACTATCATAGTCTCAACATCATAATTATCACAATATGGTTCTATGACATACATACATGCCTTAATATCCACAGATCAAATACAACCTCACGAAATCAAATATCATCTCACGCTAGCATTTAAGTATCTACGTGCACAAATAAATCTTTCAGATCCTCAATCAAGAACATACATCGGTTGTACTAAACTATCAGTCTATCATGCCATCATTTTGTCACAATATTCATCTATCATACTAACTACATCTAGTGCCTGGCCCGTGGGCAGTTTTAATAGTAAGATTACTTACCTCAAATTTGGTCACAATTTAATCCAAGTAATTAACCCTCTTACAACTCTTGGAAGGCTTTGAATCCACCCTATAACATACATTACAAATATTAATTTAGTACCCCTGGTCCAAAAATAACAAATCCAAAGTTCTAAACTCATCTTTGGGGTCTAAATACAATTAACCAAATTATTTAAAGATCTTCAATTTAACTTTACCTAAATTGAAAATCCGCAGATAATATCAGACAACCAACGAAACCAGCAACTCCAAGTAAGACCCTGACATAAGAACGCAACCAAGTTTTAAAATTAAAAGCAAGGCCTAATCACACATACTCCAAGTACTGCCAAAAAATCTGGGTAAACTCACCAAAGGTGTGATATGAGGCACACCAAATTTGCTAAAACAATTCTAACTTCACCTAACAACACCTTAATACCTTCAAGAACATGAATCCAAAGTTGACACATAAAGGCCTCAATCGATTGGTGCCAAAAGTAAATGGCCAGTCAAGAATCAACTGAAAACAACCACAAACAACAGAAATCTTATCCAAGTTGATAAATCTGATGACGGCAAAAGCAACGACGGTGACGACAGGAGGAATCCGGTGTAGATCCGGTCGATTGAAGGAGAGGAGCAGCGGTGGCGGCAGTGGCTTGGGTGCAGACGCGTCTGGAGCGACGCTAGTCGATTCGTGGGCGACGCACAGAGGAACGGCTGTGGAGGCTTGCTATAGGGCTCGGGTGAAGACGGTTTGGAGCAGCATTAGAGAGGACGGCGGTTGGCGATCTGGTCGGGCTGAGGAGAACGACGGCTGGGTAAAAAAAAACGAAGGGGGGTTTTATAAAATAATAATAATAATAATAATAATAATAAAGAAACTAAAAGAAAATAAATATAAACTATATTTTATTCTTTTCCTTATTCCACTTGATACTATTAAATTCCTTCCCTTACCAAAATGAAATTAATTCCTGTCATTAATTTCCAAATTGAATAATTTCACGCCAACAATTAAGTTCCCAATTACACTTGAAGTCAAAAATTCTAAAAATACCATTCAATATAAAAATTACTGAAAATCATTATTACTAAAAAAATGCGGGGTGTTACAGCTTGCCTCTCTCTAATCCATTTCATTATGAATGCGTGTACTTTAATTCAACCCAAATGCAAACAAAATAATATATATATGAACCAATCTTCATTTTTATAAACATATATATATATATATATATATATATATATATATATTTAGGTTTCAACCCAACAAATACATAATCATCCAATAAATTAATCATTAAAAAAAATAGCCTAACAAATAAACAAACATAATCATCTAGAAAAATAGTCCAACAAAACTAGTCCAACAAAATCTAATTTATAAGTTCAACATATATCCAAAAATAAATCATGGATCCATAAACTACACATTAAGTTCAGCTCAGCCCAAATGCAAACAAAATGATATATATATATATATGGATATTATATATTGGAAAACAACGTAGGAAAAAATTTTACCTCAATCAAAGAGAGGCAAAAGCTTTCGGACGAATGGTTGGACGATTTTGGATGGACGGTTAAATGGAGAAAAAATGATACGTTTTGATGGACGGTTAAATTTTCGAATATATTGGGAGGTTTAAGGATGATTTTGGATGGGGAAGACGGAAGCAAATGGAGGCAGAAGCTTTCGGACAAGGAAACTTTCGGAGAGGAAGAAGAAGGGTCGCACGACGGTTTAATAGAGAAGGAAGTTGTATGCCGGGTACACGATTACCTCAGTCAACGATTGGTAGTCTGCGCGTGCAAGATTAATAGGCACTCGTGTACTGGGTACACGATTTAGACATAATCGTGTACTAGGATATGGTTTAAAAACCTATTTTTGTCAATATTTTCAATTCTACCATGTTTTTGTTAATATATATTAAAATAAAATTATTTAAAAAAAATCAAATTTATTAAAATTCATAAATTATATAAAAGAGTGTAATTTTAGTATTATGATTTATACCTATTATCATATAACCCTATATATATGAACATTTAACACAAAATTTGTGGTACTATTAATCATATCATTACAAAGTTGTTTGAGAGTTGTATACCTACATTAATATATATATTCTTACTTTATAAGTTCGACATATATTTGAAAATCATGTCCCCATAGTATAAAAAGGATATGATATTCGATGCACCAATGAGAGTTTATTAAAATTCACGAATTATATATAAGAGTATACTTTTAGTATTATAATTTATTCCTATTATCAATAACCCTATATATGAACCTTTAACACAAATTTTGTGGTACTATTAAACATATCATTACAAATTTCTACAATAAAGGGACAGATGAATTGTGGAAAGAATATTTGAATGAATAATTTCTATGTTAACTTGAGATTTACATAGGAAATTTATAGAAAGGATGATGATCAAATTTCCTAATTATAGTCTAAATATATGCATAATACATAAATTAAGGTCTAAATATCTCAACAACCTCCCTCAAACTCGAGGTGGTAGATACAACTTGAGTTTGTGAGTGGATAAACTGAAGCAACTGGATGACCGAATTTGAAGTACAATTCTGAATCAAAACACAATAGATCTACACAGGAAACAAAAACCTATGAAGAACTAAAATACAGAGAACTTCTGGGTTGCAAACATGAACTCACAAACTTCTAGTTGGAAACAGAGACCTACATAGAAATATAAAACAAAACCCACGAACTTTTGAACTAAAAACAGAAATCTACGTAAATATCAAAAACTAAAACAAAACAGAGACTCTAGAAAATCTGAAAACTGAACAAAGACTGAAACTGAAAAAAGAATCAACTAAGAACAAAATTGGTAACTGATTTGACTAAATGAAACCAAACCAAGTTGATTGAACCCAACCGATCCATCTGAACAAAATCGGTTTGATTGAAACTGGGTCAGTTTAAAAACTAATGTGTGAAGGACACAAGGGAGGGAGAGGGTTTGGACGACGAAGACCACGATGGAGAAGTGATGGAGGAGCGACCCATCTGAACCCATGGTAGGTCTTCATTGGAGTTATCTGGGCAGGGCAGATATGGAATGGATCGAACAAATCTGTACACGAGGTCGATGAATCTGTGTAGTCTCTTTGAAGAACCGAGTAGAGATCGACTAATTTGGGCAGAGATCGACGAGTTGTGCACGACGTCGACGAATCTGGGGACAAACAGGTTAATGACAGACAGGTCTGCGGTCAACGGAGCTCACGAGTGATGGATCGTGCGGCTGGGCTGAACGAAAATGGGTGAAGAAACACTAGTGTGGATCTAGCAAGTTGGATTGGTAAAGCGCGAATCTGGGCAATCTGGTACACTAATAAAGACACACGGTTGTAGATTTGGTACCAACAACAAAAGAATTGGTCGAAGCCTCAGGATCTGAAGCGAGCAATAGTTAAATTTGATGGTGGCATGCAGACGAGACTACGAACGTGACGGACATGGACGAATCGACAGAGGTGTTTCAGATTTGAGCAAGCGCGGATTTTGGAGGATGGTAGTTGTAAGAGTAAATTAGCATGCAGCGGAAGTAACAAGAATCAATAAGCACCCTAATTCATTAATTTTGGCAGAAACTAAAGCATGTTCATCTAACATAAGAGGGTTTGAAGTTATACCTTTGTAAAACTTTTCAAGATCTTGATCCTCAGCTGTTGTCTTCTTAAAAACTTGTTGTGAACCACATCAAGATCTTTCCCACTATCCTCTTGGAGCTTTAGAATGAGTTGTGAGAATCAAGAATAGCTTGAACAATAGAAAATTAGGAGCGAAGCTCACTACTACAAAACCACTTAAAGAACTTTTCTTCAGCATAATTTTTTCTGAAAAAAACTCTTTGAATGCATCCTTAATTCCACTCTAATCTTCTTTATTTATTGCAGGTTAACATGCAAAGAAGATAGCTGCATGAGATGCGGCTCATGCTTGGAATTAATGAAACAAATATGAATATTTTTTGTGTGAGCTAGTTGAAGAAGATAATGGAAAAACCCATTTTTCCATTTTGTATAAGTTTTTGTAATTTTTCAATTTTCAAAAATGATTTCAAAATCAATTTGATTTAAAACTGAAATTATTATTAATTTTATAGAATTAATTTCATAAATTAATTTGCTAATAAAATTAATAAATAATTATTTAAATAATTATAATTAATTTAATATCAAATATTAAATTAATTTTTACACNTTTTACACAAATCCACATTCATATATTTAAATCATATTTAAATATAAATTCTCCTATTTCGTTTAATTCTAATTTGAAGGTTTCAAAGTAACTTATCATGCTACTCTAAAGCTTATCCATTTACGATCTAGTAGGGGACTTCACAAACCTACAGATCGTGGGCTCCAACGATTGGCTAAACTCATTATACCGAATTACCCTCATTCGTTAACTAATGGGTCACCCCACTAAAGCCCATAGTTGAACTCCCCTACTATACATATATTATGTCCATTTGACATAGTAAGTTGATCTTTCACAGGTTGTTCGTAATCACAGTTGCGTCAAGATCACCGTTTTACCCCTATGAATACATCTTGTTTCTTAAGTTTCAACTGACCCTCTAATGAACAATTTTTTATTCATAATACCTATGAATCAAGTCCTTTCTCTATTATGAGAAGGTGGGACCTCGATTGTTCAAGACCTAGAATCAGTACTTAAGAGAACAACCTATCTGCTAACCCTGAATCAGGTAGAAGTGAATTCCATCGTATAGGGCTATATCCCCAGCTATTCATTTGGTCTTATCCTAAAATGGAAGGCTTATTGAGCGGTGTTGTTGGACTATTCTCATTCATGCAGATCAAAGGATAATCCCGAACAAACAGGAGTTCATAGCTAGCTCAGGATTAAGATCAAGTTAACCTAGGTTACTTAATAAATGAAATAGTCAGTTTTAATATTAAACGATCGTTATAAAGAAAAGTGACTATTTTTGTGGTCTAGTCTATATGCAAACTCATTCCATAGGATGCCCCTACTCACATGTCTCTACATGAACAATCTATGGATCACATCGTTTGTAGCAGTTTACAACTCTTTGTAACAACTACAGAGTGGGCCGCATCCAATAGTGTTACCAGGATGAGATATCCAATTTGATCCATATACTTATTAGACCATTTAGGCTATATACTATTAACTTGATCCTGTTTATGTCACCACATAAAGTTAAAGTATTCAGACTATAGTCATGGATATGTTTTTTGGATTTTCATAATAGAATGAAAAATCAACAATTTTATTGAATAAATTACTCAATAATATTTTATTGATAAATAAAATGTTTAACACGAACTGCAAGTTTGAGGACATTCCCAATAGCGGTATGACCAACAAATCTGGACCGATTGAAAGTTGGGGATCTTTAGATCTGGGCTATGAGTGGTGCAAAAGATTCAACGATGGAGGAGCTTGATCTGAATGGTGGAATAGAGTGGCATGAATAGAGCGGAGTAGAGTGGCGGATCTACACGTGAGTTTGGGAGACAGAATTGGTCTGGGGTTCACTTATTGACCAAGCTGCAATGGATTTGGTTTGTCTCCATCGACGGTCATCCACGAAGAAAGAATCAGATAGGCAAAAACTAAATACTATAAAACCCCAGTACTTGGGTTGTGATACCATGTGGAAAGAATATTTGAATGAATAATTTCTATGTTAATTTGAGATTTAAATAGGAAATTTATAGAAAGGACGATAACCAAATTTTCTAATTATAATCTAAATATATACATAATACATAAATTAAGGCTTAAATATCTCAACGTGAATGATTAAATATAGATGAAACAGAAGTAATAATAACCCATAATGATAATAATAATTAAAGTTATTTAATATATTTATGAGCAAAGCAAATCCAAATCCTATTTTGTTTGGATATTGAAATATATATCAAGGAAAAGCTTGAATAACAGATTGGATGCTTATAGTAGGAGTGATTGTACAGTGACTAAAATCAGCCTTTTGAAGAACATTGGCCCATTCCTTATTTGTTCTTTCTTTACCCTTAATGGTATGAGCACATCATTATCATATCCATCATTAACCTTATATCTGATAACTTGCTAATTTCTTCATTTTCATCAATCATCACTTCAACAACTATCACTTTTCATGTCTTTTCAGAAATGACTTTCCAACTTTTCAAAATTTTGATGCATTCTTCATCATCCCAATCATGTAGAACATTCTGCTATAATATCATATTTGATCACAAAGTCAACTGTTTTATCCATCATTTATTGTTAGTGAGAGTCTTAAAATAATAGAAATTAAAATTAGGTTTAAAATCATATAATGTTTGTTTGTTTTGTTTTTAAGTAAATGAACTTTTCAGTTTGTTCTATTTTGGTTTTCGAACGTGTAAGATGCTTAGTTTAGCTCTTCAAGTTAAAAAATAGTTATTTTGGTGTTTTACTTCTATTTTAATTTTTTAAAAAAATTATAATATACCAATTTTATGTATGTACATGTACTACCGTATTCATATGAATTGGACAAACTGAAATTAAGGTGAAAAAGTAACATAGCACATGGACCAATGAAATGGTTGGTTTTTAAAAGTTTTCGGTCGGGTTGTTTAATAACCATTAATTGGTATTTAATTTTTGAAATTAAGCTTCTTAAACACTTGTTTCACTTTTATTTTTTTATTTTTTTATTTTTTTAAAAAAATCAAATCCACTTTTGACAAATATTTTCAAAATTTGAGTAAAGTTTTGAAAAATAAAAAAACGTAGCTTGTATTAGAATTTGGGAAAGAGTTGTAATCACATAATAATCACATAAAAATCACATAATTTCAAAAATTTTCAATTTATTTTTTATTAGAGTTAAAATCACATAAAAAGAGTTAAAATCACATAAAAATCAGATAGCAATCATATAGAAATCAGATAGTAATCAAATTTTCATGCGGATGTCATTTGCCATGTTTGCAAAAAAGTAAAACTTAGGGACACGTGCCAAATTTTCAATTTATTTTTTATTAGAGTTGCAATTGCCCCTATTAAAATAAACATTTTGACCATTGTAAGAGCAAAGCAATGACCAGCTTGAGAAGTTTAAAAACAAAAAATAAACTTTTTAAAAGTTATTGAGAGACATGTTTTAGAAATGACATTAGATGAGTTCGCACACAAGAACCCTATGATATTGTATGAAATTACTGATTGATCCAAAAACTTAAGCTGATGGATTATGTAAATTTAATCATATCAACACTTTAATAAACTAAAATATAACAAACTTGGTACTAGAGATTTAAATCTTCAATTTACTATCCCAACACACACAAACAAAAAACATACCATAATGAAAGCAGCATCAGCCTTTGGGATAGAATCAAATATGCTACCACCAATGTTTAACACCTTCATACTCTTGTGAAATAGACACAACATGAGGAAGATCGAGACACCCTGAGAGTCTCCCTAAAGGATGGCAGTTTTGCACAACTCTTTATCTGATCTTTTGTAAAGGATAAGGTCGCTTTAGTCTCTTGTCCTAATCTGCTTTTTCCCTATGGTGGGCACATTAGAGCGGGAGTTTAGGGCCTAAAATGAGGGGTTACACTTACCAGAATTGTTAGAGGTTAACATATTTCGGACCGAAAAATGGTGACTGTTAGAGTTAGTTACAAGAGTTGTTTCTGTCTAATGGTTAAAATGTCTCATCCCAGTGAAGGGGCACTTGATCACCCCACTGGTGACTTTTGTCTTGCCTCGTTGGGGCATCATTGCAAAATAGATGTCTTTAACTTAAGATACATTAGAACTATTTTGCTAAAAACCTAATATTGGTGTTAAAAGTGGTAATGCATAGACTTATTAAGTTTGTTCATATTTGTTTCAACAACTTTTAATTATGGCAACCGCGACATTAGCTTTATCAGCCACCGACAAATTAACTGGTGACAATTACGCTAGTTGAAAAAACTCAATGCTTACTAATCATTGATGATCTTTGGTTCGTCCTTACAGAGGAGTGTCCTCCTATTCCAGCCTCTACTGCTGCTCGAAACGTTCAAGACACATATGAGTGATAGACGCGGGCAAACGAGAAGGCTCGGGTGTACATCTTGGCCAGTATCAGCAATGTCTTGGCCAAGAAGCATGAGCCCATGGTCATTGCACTTGAGATCAGGGAGTCTCTGAAGGGAATGTTCGAACAACCGTCCGGGTAGTTCAAGCATGAAGCTCTCAAAAGCATCTTCAACTCCAAAAGAAGGAGGGTACATCTGTTCGACAACATGTTCTGAACATGATGGTCCACTTTAATGTGGCAAAGATGAACGGGGCCCACATAGATGAGGGCAGCCAGATTAGCATTATTCTGCAAACGTTGCCAGAAAGCTTTCTGCACTTTGTAAGCAATGCTGTCGTGAACAGGGTTGATTACTGATGTGTTATTTTATGATGTGGAATAGTGGATGAAATGCGATGGTGAAAAATGCTTTGAGCACTCAAGTTTTCTCAGTGGAATCCAAGAGTAAACCACACTAAGTTCCAGGTAAGTCCAAGGTCGAACTCAGGGACTTGTGAAAATAGGTTGTGATGGTAATTTTTAGAAAACCTTGCGGTAACTGGTAACTCAATTAATTATTGGTTTGTTGTTGATTGCGGTAATGAAAAATAAACAAATGCAGTGAATTTGAGAAAAGTCTGATTGTGTGATAGATGCACTGAGTATGCGGATCAACAGGTTGAGAAGGTCTTTAGCTAGTGTTATTTGGGAATGTGTCAGACTATGCGATCATGCTACAACCATGCACAACAAGTCATTTTCCAATACAAATGTGATGCTCCTAAGTCTAGGACGCATGTGTTGAATGCAAAAGTGTCCATAGAGCTTATTCCTAAGTCTCTACACTTTTCCTAGGCGGTGATGCAAGATGCACAAAGGCAAGGTGACTGCATACAATCATATCCTATCTCTAGGATATATGTGATGCGTTGATAGCAAACAGTGTTTATTCCTAAGCTCCTATCTCTTGATTATGCGTTCTAATCTGACTCTCTCGAGCCTAGATTCTGATCTGACCTTCCCAAGCCTAGATCCTGCCCTTAGACTACCCTCCTGAGTATCTCTAATGGACGAATGAAACATACATAATATAAAATCATTGCATAGAATGAAGATCCCCTGTTAAGCTAGCTAAGTACTTTTTATCCCATTCAACAAATTTAGCCACTCATGCGTAAATAACAGAGAGTGAATAGATATAGAGAAGTAAATTCCATTTTTATAAATGAGTTTGAATACAAAATAACAATAGAAGTTAAAGTTAAAGAGCTTGGTAGCAATCCCTTGCCGCCTAAGGCTTTTACACTGGCAACTCTATTCGGTTCAAAAGATATTCCTGCTTCTGCAGAAGTCAGCTCTCTCTCTGATCTTGAAGCTTCTGGTGCTCTCCCAATCTTACCGGAACGACTCTCTCTCTGATCTTGAAGTCGGCACAACCTCCTTCT
Source organism: Benincasa hispida (assembly GCF_009727055.1). Taxonomy (NCBI): domain Eukaryota; kingdom Viridiplantae; phylum Streptophyta; class Magnoliopsida; order Cucurbitales; family Cucurbitaceae; genus Benincasa; species Benincasa hispida. The sequence continues at coordinate 54,526,632 of NC_052353.1, read as the reverse complement.
TTCGCATCCACCTTAAAACAAAAGAAAATCTAAGAATAAGGCTAAACTATGAACAGAACTTGTGAACTCGTGAGATGGTGAACCCATTTTCTGAAGAATGCTTTTGGTATTTATAGAGCTTCCAGGGTGAAAGGCAGCTTCTCTCTAATGAATGCACAGATGGGATGGCTTTCATTCCCTGGCTGATGCGTCGAATATTTGTCACCGAAAAGCTGAATATACTTGTTATCGTTAGCGGTTGTCAACTTAATTCGGATTCGACCGTCATCAGCTTTCTGTCCCATCGTGATTAATTATGCCTTTCACCCAGATGCACCCACCAAGTTGCGCTAACTCTATGTGAAAATCTTTCTTGAGTAGATGTTTGCAAACACCATCACCGCAATGCCTTGCAGTAATGCTGTGCTCGACCAATGATTTCTTATGATCGCTCTTTTCGTCTTGCGTCAACATATATTCTACATAAAAACACAAAATCAATTGTTTCTATTTGATGAACGCATGCGACCACAATATTCTGAATTTGATACTTTTTGGACGCAATCTAACATATTTTATCAACGAAAACTAGCATTGTTTAAGAACTTAGCACTATGATACCATGCATTTCTGCCTGTTATCAATTACACCTTTACAACTCTCTTAAACGAGTTGTAGACATTCCAATCCTTACTGAAAAGCAAGAAGAAGATAATTGGTGAGACAAATATTGCTTCATCATTTAAAAAGTTCCACAAAGGTTCGACCTCAGGAACTAAGTCTGCACATTCTTTTTCCAACACTAACAAGTGGAAGAAGAAGAAGGGTAATAAGGGGAAGGGGAAGGCACCAGCTAACCCACAACCTGCCGCACAGCAGGGTAAGCAACGAGCACCAGTTGAAAAAGAAAAATATTTCCATTGCAACCAGGATGGGCACTGGAAGCAGAACATCCCACGTTGGCTAAAGAAGAGGAAGAAGGCTAATGCCAAGGGCAGACAAGGTAAATGTGATTTACTAGTTATAGAAACTTGTTTAGTGTAGAATGATGATTCTGCCTAGATCATAGACTCCGGGGCCACTAATCATGTTTGTTCTTATTTTCAAGGGATTAGATCCTGGTAGCAGCTTGAAGCTGGAGAGATGACAATGCGAGTAGGCACTGGGCACATCGTCTCGATTGTGGCAATGGGAGGCCTCTAGTTAACTTTACAGAATAGGTTTATCATTTTACATGATGTATATGTTGTTTCTGAATTAAAGAGGAACTTAATTTCTGTAAAGTGTCTGCTTAAATGTAAATATACCCTCAACTTTTCTATGAATAAAGTGTTTATCCTTAAAGATAGTGTTGAGATATGTTCATAATTACTGGAAAATAATTTGTATGGGCTAAGACTGTTAGCAACAAATTTCCTCCATAACATAGAGATGTTTAAAACTGTCGTAACTCAAAATAAACGACTTAAACTTTCTCCTAAAGAAAATGCCCAATTTTGGCACCTTCGATTAGGGCACATTAATCTCAATAGGATTGAGAGATTGGTGAAGAATAAAATTCTAAATGAGTTAGAGGAAAATTCTTTACCTGTGTGCGAGTCATGTCTTGAAGGCAAGATGACTAAAAGACCTTTTACTGGAAAAGGTTATTGAGTCAAAGAGCTTCTAGAGTTTGTACATTCAGACTTTTGTGGTCCGATGAATGTGCAAGCCAGGGGAGGTTACGAGTATTTCATCATTTTTACTGATGATTACTCTAGGTATGAGTATGTTTATTTGATGCAATATAAGTTAGAATCCTTTGAAAAGTTCAAAGAGTTCAAGGCTGAGGTACAAAATGCATTAGATAATCGAATTAAGACACTTTGATCTGATCGGGGTAGAGAGTTTTTTTATTCTGAGTTCCATAAATATTTGATAGAACATGGAATCCTTTCCCAATTCTCAGCACCTGGTACACCTTAGTAGAATCGTGTATCAGAGAGGAGAAACAGAATTCTGTTGGACATGATTCGGTCGATGATGAGTTTATTGGGGTTGATGCCCTAAAGTCTCGTATCTTGTAGTTTGTAAACAGTATATACGAACACCTGTGATTGTTAATATATGATATTTTACTTCACATCTTGTTGTTTTGCTCGGTTAATGGTTTTATTTGCCTTACCACAAATCAATAAACATAAAATCCATGGTTATCTATATGTAACTCAAGCATGTATGTGGTGACTTACAAGTGGATCATGTCTTGAGTGATAACCAAAATGGTCTGTAGTATATGGATAAAGAAGGGAAACCTTATCCTAGTAACGCTACAGACGCGGCCTGCTTTGTGGAATGGTCATAAATGTTGTGACTTGTCACAGATGGTCTGATCTTGATCATTCGTGTTGGGGACATGTGAGCGGAGACGTCCTATACAAAGAGTTTGTATAAGACCTGATCACGAAGTGTTAACGTCTCGTTATATAACACCATTCATGACAGAGACTTCACTTCACTAGGATGACCATAGGTAACATGACCTTAATCCTGAGTGAGTTAGAAACCCTTGCCATTGAGGGCAGTCCTTTGATTTGTATCGGTGCGAGTGGCAAAGTCACCAATTCAAACCTACCATTTTGGGGACACATCTGATTTAGGAGCTGGGAACTCAACTACATAAGATGGAATTCACTCCTTCCCGAGGCAAGGGTAAGTAGATAGATGGTTCCCTTAAGGGCTGATTCCGGGGCTTGAACGATGTGGTGCGACACACCTTCTCTTGGCCCGAGAGGTGTTCACACATAGTTGGACTATATTGTATCTGTCTCTTATACACATCTAGATGTGTATAAGAGACAGGTCTATGTCCTTAACTGTGTTTCTTCCTAGAGTGTTGCCAGAACACCTTTGGAGTTGTGGAAGGGGCGTAAAGCTAGTTTACGTCACTTCCGCATATGGGGTTGCCCAGCACATATGCTGTCTCTTATACACATCTAGATGTGTATAAGAGACAGGTCCAAAGTAGAGGAAAAATACTATAGTAGATATATGATATCAAACTATAGGATATAAATATAATATGATTATATTTATTAATTAAATTAATTGATTAATTATTTAATAATTAATCAATTAAACGTTTGAACGTGGAATGTGGGGCCGCGAAGGTTAAAGTAACTGGTGGGTTGAAATATGAAAATGGTTTTCATTTTGAGATTTAATTCAGTCGTTCATTTGATATCCCACACCCCAAAAGAAACCGTGAAAGAGCGATTGCCGAGAGCCTATACAATAGAATATCATTCGTCTAAATGATCGTCTAGTTCACGCATTCCCTAAACAATCGTATACTAATTTCCTAAACGATCGTCCAGTTTTTCCTAAACGATCGTGTAGCTCTACTACACGATAAGCGTCTCCGCTATACGATAGCAGAGTTCTTCTCGTGCGTGCTTATCATCTACACGAAATCTTCTCCTTCGTCCTCTACCAAACTCACCAGAGCCCACTCTTTGGGTTTTTTACGCCGAGGATACTCGGGTTTCCCTTGTGGTGGTGTTGTCCTCGCAACCTTGTTCGTGTACATTCGGATCGTGTAGTAATAGTCAAGAGACTCGTTGGGTACTAGTAGATTAGTGAAAGTTTTCCGCTGTTGTGTGTTCAAACAAACGAAGACCGTCTTCCTCTGGTATGAACCCCTTTCTCTATGTTTTATCATATTCTGAGCATGTTGTTGATGAGTTTAATATGCATAACTGTTAGTATAGAATGTACATCATTTATATTCCGGTCACTATGAAATCGGAGCGATCTGAAACCGCATATGGAACTCTCGGTATGAGATCCTTTAGAGTATGCTTCCTTACTAGACTCGTTTTAGGGTTTTGCAGTAGTGACTGCAACCTATATCCTCAACTGTGTTCCTTCCTAGAGTGTTGCCTGAACACCTTTGGAGTTGTGGAAGGGGCGTAAAGCTAGCTTGCGTCAGTTCCGCATCTAAGGTTGCCCAACGCATGTGCTTGAGGCTAATCATAAGAAATTTGAAACACGTTTGAGGTTGTGCCTATTTGTAGGCTACCCCAAAGAGACACGAGAGGGTTACTTTTATGATCTTAAGGAAAACAAAGTGTTTGTGTCGAAAAACACTACCTTTCTTGAGGAGGATCATATCAGGGAGCACATCTCGAGAAGTAAAATAGTATTGAGAGAACTTTCCAAAGACACTACTGAAACTTCAACAAGAGTTATTGAAGAGCCTGCTAAATCAATAAGAGTTTTTTTATGGAAGGTCATCTAGTTGGTCAAATCCACCTTAAGAGTTGAGGGAACCTCGACGTAGTGGGAGGGTTGTGAAGCCATCTGTTTGCTATATGGGTTTAACTGAAATCCTGGCTATGGTAGCCGATGGCGAGATTGAGGATCCATTGTCTTAGGTAATGGATGATGTTTACAGAGATGAATGGGCCAAAGCCATGGATCTCGAGATGGATTCTATGTACTTTAACTAAGTATGGGATCTTGTAGATCAACCTGGGTTGCAAATGGATCTACAAAAGGAAACGGGGTGCTGATGAGAAGGTGCAAACCTTCAAAGCTAGACTAGTGGCAAAAGGTTAAACCTAGGTGGAGGGAGTTGACTATGAGGAGACTTTTTCACCTGTTTCCATGCTTAAGTCTATCTGCATCCTCATATCCATTGTCTCATATTATGACTATGAGATATGGCAAATGGATGTCAAGGCTGCCTTTTTTAATGGTAATCTTGAGGAGATCATTTACATGGTGCAATCCGAGGGATTCATAGCCCAAGATCAGGAGCAAAAGGTTTGCAAACTGAATCGGTCCATTTATGAACTAAAACAGATGTATCGATCTTGGAACATAAGGTTTGATACTGCGATCAGATCTTATGGTTTTGATCAAAACATTGATGAGCCTTATGTCTACAAGAAAATATCAACAGTTTAATAATTTTCCTAATGTTATATGTAGACGATATCCTACTCATTGGGAATGATGTAGGTTTACTAATTTCAGTTAAGAACTGGCTAGCGACCGAATTCCAAATCAAAGATTTGGGAGAGGCTCAGTTTGTTCTTGGAATTTTGATCTTTCGGGATCGAAAGAACAAAGTGCTAGTGCTGTCTCAGGCATCATACAATGACAAGATGTTGATCAAGTACTCAATGTAGAACTTCAACAGGGGCCTTTTGCCTTTTTGTCATGGAGTTACATTGTCCAAGAAGCAATGTCCTAAGACACCTCAAGAAGTTGATGAAATGAAATGGGTCCCCTATGCATCTGCCGTTGGCAGTTTGATATATGGATGTTATGTACTCGACTTGACATTTGCTATGCTGTGGGGATAGTCAGTAGATATCAGTCTAATTTAGGACAGGGTCACTAGATTGCTGTCAAGAACATCCTCAGGTATCTTCAGAGAATGATGGACTACATGCTTGTGTATGGATCTAAGGATTTGATCCTAACTGGATACACAGACTCTGATTTTCAGACTGATAAGGATTCTCGAAAATCCACTTCAGGATCAGTGTTCACTCTTAACGGAGGAGCTGTACTATGACTGTCTCTTATACACATCTAGATGTGTATAAGAGACAGCCACTATGGAGGCTGAGTATGTAGTGGCTTGTGAAGCTGCTAAGAAATCCGTTTGGCTTAGGAAGTTCTTGACTGATTTGGAAATTGTTCCAAACATGTCTAGGCCCATCACTTTTATTGTGATAATAGTGGTGTCGTGGAGAATTTCAGAGAGCCTAGGAGTTATAAATGCGTCGAGCATATCGAGTGAAAATACCATATCATTAGAGAGATTGTGCATCAAGGGGACGTGATTGTCACGAAGATAGCTTCGGAGCACAATGTTGCTAATCCATTTACGAAGGCTCTCACGGCTACAACGTTTGAGGATCACCTTCAGAGCATGGGTATATGAGACCGTCCGCGGCTTGTCTAGGGCAAGTGGGAGTATTGTTGTACTAGGCCTTTGTGCCCTAGTTTATTGATTTGACTTATACTTTTCTTGTACACCCCATTAGCTTTAGGACATGTGGGAGATTGTTGAGGTTGATGCCCTAAATCTCGTTAGGTCTAGTAGTTTGTAAACTCTTATGTGAACAAACATGATGTGATGTCATAATATGAGATATTTTCTTCACTACAGTCTTTGATATATGAAATATTTTGTTGCATTAACCACAAACCAATAAACTAAGATCTCTAGTTATCGTTGTAACTTAAGCATGTATGTGATAACATACAAGTGGATTGTGCTTTCAGTGATAACCTAAATGGTCTGTAGTATATGGTAAAGAAGGGAAATCTTATCCTATTGATGCTACGAGTGTGGCCCACTTTGTAGATGTTATAATTGTTGTAAACTACTACAAATGATCTGATCCTGACCATTCATGTATTAGACATGTGAGCGGAGATACTCTATACAAAAGAGTTTGTATAAGACTGGACCACGAAATGTTTAGTCTCGTTATATAACATCGTTCATGACAGAGACTATCATTTCACTAAGATGACCATAGGTAACATGACCTTAATCCTTGTGAGTTGGGAACTCCTGCCTAAAAGGGCGGTCCTTTGATTTGTATGGGTACAAGTGGCAAGATTGCCAACTCAAACCTACCACTTTGGGGATTCGCATGATTGGGGAGTTGGGAACTTAGCTATACAATATGGAATTCACTTCTTATCCAATTTAGGGGTAAGTAGATAAATTGCTCCCTTAAGTGCTGATTCTGGGTCTTGAACAATGTGGCGCCATACCTTCTCTTGGCCCAAGAAAGATTTACTCATAGTAGGACTATGATGTATTGTTCACTAGAGGAATCAATGGTACTTAAGGAGTTAGACGTAACTACAGTCTAAAAACTATCTCCCACTTGTTTTCTAAACGATCGAGTACTTAAGAATTGAGAGCATACATGATCGTGTAACAAGTTTTTCTATATGAGAGTTACTTGTTTTCTATCGAGTACAATGTCTATACGATAGACTAAAAACTATCTCCCACTTACTCGATCGTCTATACGATCTATAAAATTCCTCACACCCTTTACCAAATCTTACAGAGCCCACAACTCTTGGATTCTCACTCTGAGAATAGCAAGGTAGCCTTCTAGTGGTGTCTACTTTATGTTTAAGGGATGAGTATTGTTTGTGCTTGTTCAAAGAGATAGCTGAGGTGTGATGTTCATGTTGGTGGACTATCATACAGTAAGTTCGAGAGAACGAGAAGAATAGTTCTTCAAGGGTAAGTTCTTTCGAATCTTAATACTTTTCTTTATGAAGCATGCTGTAATTTAGAGTTTTTGCATAACTATTTCTGTTTGATTGTAAATGTGTATATTCTATCACAATGGGGTTTGAAACGATCTCGCTTCCGCTCACTGGTCTCTTTGTTAAGAGTTCCTTCACACAATATATCTACAATGAGGGGAGTGCAACTATGGGCTTTAGTGGAGTGATCCAGTAGGGGAATGGGGGTTAATTCGGTGTAAAGAGTTAAGCCAATTAATCTCTTGGAGCGCATGATTTGTAGATCCACTAGGTCCCCCTACTAGCTCACAAACAAATTAGCGTTAGAGTAGTGTGATAAGTTGATTTGAAACGTTCAAATTAGAATTAAGGGAATTAATGATTATATATGATATCATTACACGTTTAATTTTAGAATTAAACGAAATTGGAGAATCGATTAATATTTAAATATGATTTAAATATTAAGTTCATGAACAGGGATTCATGATAGTGGAATTGGTGATTAACTAATTTGATATTTGATATTAAATTAATTAAAATTAATTAATTATTAATTATTAATTTGATTAGAGAAATTAATTATTTAATTAATTTTTGTAAAATTAATAAAAACCCAATTTTAATTAAAGAATTAAATTGAAAAGTTATTTTTAAAATTTTAATTTTGGAAAAGTTTCAAAATTGGAAAAAATTGGACAATTCGAAATTGGAAAAGTGGGATTTTCCCATTTCATCAAGCTAGTAGCTCAATCATGGTTCCACTATATTTATAGCTCAAATTCTCAAACTTGAGCTGGAATTTGTGTAGAAGGTTTGTTGCTTGAATTTCTTGCAATATAAACTTCAGTTTTGAGATGGAAATGGAGGCAACAGTTGCAAAATTTGCTAAAATAGTGTGTTGAAAAATAATTATTCAAAAAGGCTGATAAACTAGTCATTCTCCTTAATTTTTCCTAATTCAAGCTTTTTTTGAGTCACACAACTCAATTTAAGGCACCAAGAGAATAGTAGGGAAGACCTTGTGATGGTTCACATCCAAAGAAAGGGAGGAGTGCAACTAGAATTCATGATTCAAAGGTACTTCAAAGGTTAGTGCTGAAACTCTGTTTTTAGTTTATGAGTATGCTAAGTTTAAAACCAAAATTAATGAATTAGAATACTCAATGATCTTGTTTTGCTTCTCCTGCTTGCTTCTTTATCCAAAATTGGTATCAAAGCATCATTTAAGCATTCAATTCGGTTTAATTTTGGCTTGTGGGCATTTTTCATAAGTTGTATGAAAATGATGAACTGATATGGTTTTTCTGAGTTTTGGCATTGTTTTCTCTTCAATTATGTTGTAATTCTTGTAATTAGCTCTTATTTGATGGGTCTTCATGTGTGTTTAAGTGTCTATAATTCGATTGGAGTCATTAGAGTTGCAATTAGGATGTAATTGAAGAAAGAAATGAAGAAGGATGGGTAGCAGGAACTGGATTTTCAACCACTACCCAATACTCGATGCTCGATCCCCCATACTCGAGTTTTTTTTTGTGAAAAACTCAATAAACAATGCCATACTCGATGAGCAACTCGATGGTATTTTGTAAAATACTCAATGCACGATGTCATACTCGGTGCTCATGCTCGAAGGTATTTAGTGAGATACTCGATGCACGATGCCATACTCGATGGTACTTGATCATACTCGATGGTATTTTGTGAAATACTCGATGTATGATGCCATACTCGATGGTACTCGATGGCATACTCGATGGTTTAGTGAAATACTCGATTCATGGTGGTGCTTGAGGACATACTCGATGATCAATGGAATATTCGATGCTTGATGGTACTCGATGGTTTTTGCTCGGTTCAGCAAAATTTTGAGCATTTGAGGTCTGGTTCGAGAGGTTCGGGTCCGGTTCATGGCAGTTAAGTAATCTGGAAGTGTTTTGGAGCCGATTTTTGCTGATTTTTGTTATAATTAGGCATTTGCTTGCTTGAAAATGCCAAAACTAAAACCATATCAGTTTGTATTTAATTATTTATGCATGTGATGTATGTTATAATTAAATAAATCTTGTATGTGCATAAGTATGCCATGTAGATTTAAAATTCTACCATAGGAAGCATGTTACATGCATTGAAAGTTTGTTATAAAGTGTTATAATATATAGTATGCATATATATGGTTTCAAATGTTTTAATATAAATATTATATTAAATGTTGATTGCCTTTTGATGTAAGTTATGGATGCTTAGCATGTCTAAAATTTTGTAAGTTGTTATAAAATTGGGTTAGATATTTAAAACCCATAACAAAGATAAGTTGCATGCTCACATAGGTTAATCACTTATTTTAATTGTTAAAATAGGTCGACATCTTGTAAAATATGGTTACAAACTCAACCGGTGTATAATCTTGTCTAAAGCAGTAGGTATTTAAATTGACGGTCTATGGAACACCTCCTACTTGGGGATTATGGCCGAATAATTGAGCATTGTGAACTTGTTTTATGAGCAATACGAGAGTGGTGTGAGGTTTTAAAATTGGTTTATCACCTAGACATCGTAGGTTAAATCCAAATATAAATATTATGCTTGGACAAACACCTAGACTTAGGTTGTTTAATTAGCCGGAACAAACCTGAGTAAAGATATACCTAAACAAATGTTAGGACACTTCAATGGGAGTTTAAATAACATATATGATATGTTATTAGAACACTTCAGTGGGTTTTATTAGAATGCTTCAATGAGAGATTAATAACGTATACGATATGTTATTTTTAGCTCTCGCGTCCCTAAGAGTTCACATCGAGATTCATGCTTTGTTTCGTATCGATTATGAACCTCGACTGCTCCATCCGAAAAGTGTTTGCATGAATCAAGATCTAGGTGAATAGGGGAATTTGTTCACAGTAAAATCACAAGTGATGTTTTAATTTTAAATCTCACATCCTAAGATGTTCACACTGTGAGATCCGTGCAACACTTCATGTCTATTATGAATCTTGATTGCTCCATTTGAAAAGTGTGTGCATGGGATCAAGAACAAGGTGAATGAAGGGAAGTTGTTCAATGTAAAATCAAATATACGATAGATTGATTTCAACTCTCACGTCCCTAGAAAGTTCACACCTTGAGGTCCATATAACGCTTCGTGTCGATTATGAACCTCGACTGCTCCAATCGAATTTTTTTTGTATGGGTCAATATCAAGGTGAATGGGGGAAGTAGTTGATAGTAAGTGGGTGAAGGATATGTGTCAATTGTCCTACGGTCTCTTCCGTTTGTTTGGACCGTGAGATTTCTATATTGCACTTACTTGTCGTTTTTAAGTCGGCCTTGCTAGTCGTTTAACGATGGCTATCCCTTCGGAGTGTTATAACATAGGATTCGGAACAACTAAAACTCCAGAAATGGATAGGATTTCTTAGGTCATTTTCCAACTTTGACTTTCCAATTTGATAGCATCATTGAGGCCGACCTCTGAGGTCTGGAAATGGAGGGTTACACTTATGAAATTACAAAGTGTTAGTAAGTTCTAATAAAAAATGATAGCTAAATGACTGTCGAAATATGAGTTATTCTGGAGATAGTATTTAGTCAAAATTGTTTTATTTTAGTGAAAGAGTATTTGACTACCCCTCAGTAGCATTTATTCTAACTCACTATAGTATCGTAACAAAAATAATGAATTTTGGGTACATTATTACTTTGCTAAAACATGATTGGGTTTAAAAGCAATTCATAATAAAATTTGTTTATATTTTCAAAATGACGAGTTCTTTAGTACAACTATTGGCTTCTGATAAACTTACCGGGGATAACTATGTTACGTGGAAATATAACTTAAGAACAATACTGGTGATAGATGATATGAGGTTCATTTTAATAGAGGAGTGCCCTCCCGTTCCTAGCTCAAATGCAAACCGAAATGTTTGGGATGCATATAACAAATGGATCAGGGCTAAAGAGAAAGCTCATGCCTATATTCTGGCCAGCATATCTGCTATATTGGCCAAGAAACATGAGAGCATGAGTACTGCTAGGGAGATTATGGAATCTCTGCATGGGATGTTTGGACAACCGTCCTTCTCCCTGAGACATGATGCTATCAAATACGTTTACAACTGTCGTATGAAATAAGGGTCTCTGTTAGAGAACATGTTCTAGACGTGATGGTCCATTTCAACGTGGCGGAAATAATAGTGTTGTCGTTGATGAGAAGAGTCAAGTTGATTTTATTCTTGAATCTCTTCCGAAGAGTTTCTTGTAATTTTGTATGAACACACTGACGAATAAAATAGAGTATAACTTGACTACGCTTCTCAATGAGCTTCAGGCTTACCAGACCATGATGAGAGCGAAAGAACTGGAAGTAGAGGTAAATGTTACTGTTGTAGAAAAAAGAGGATCATCCTCTAAAAACCTGATATTGATTCTTCTTCAAAGAATAAGAGTATTCTAGTAAAGAAAAACAAAAGGAAAGGGAAAAAGAAACCTACTGGCCGAAAGGGCAAGGAAAATGCTGCAGATAAAGGAAAATGTTTCCACTGTAGCGAAGAAGGGCACTGGAAGAGAAACAACCCATAATACCTTGCGGAGAAAAGAGCAAAGAAAACAAGAAAAGGAAATTAGTTCCTTGTAAACTCCAAGGTTTGAACAGGGGAGTTTCTCAAAACAACAAGTGGGAGATGCAGTTGCTGTTAAAAGATAAACTTGTTTACTTTTATTATTGTAATGAAAAGTTATTTTATCTTTCATAAAGAACAAACTGTATAATTCTTTTGTTATAAATGAAATGTTCATTAGGAAAATTTATATTTATTCTACTGTAAAGCAACTTCTGTTAGAACCAACCAAGTTAAAAGCCATTTGCAAATATTTAGATATTTAAAAAGATTAGAAATCAATAGAGGCAAATAGTTATTTAGCTTAAGTGATAAGTTTTATACACCTTGCACTTGAATAGTTCAAGGTGTATAGAACTTGTTAGGTAAAATAAATTTCAAATACTTCGATTGGATCAAAATAAAGAAAATAGAGGGTTTGAAATTTCTAAAGCTATTTTGATAAAACATGAAATTCAGTGAAAACTCTCTACATTTTGTTGCCTTAATTCTTTTGAACATCTTTCCAATTTTAAAGGTATTTTATGAAACTCCATATGAAATGTGGAGAACTCATAAAAGTTATTTAAGAGATGTAAAAGATGTTTACATAATTCAAAAATTTAGAGAATAGAACGGCACATATGTTAGTGTCGAAACCTTAAGTATTGGAATACCGTTCAAATAGCATGCCTATTTGTAGGCAATCCAGAAGTAGTATATTTTTTTTCAAGAAGATGAAAATAAAGTGTTTGTGTTGACAAATACCAAATTTTCTAAAAAAAATATACGAGATCACCGTGTAGTATTTAGTATCCATAAAAGCAAGTTTATATCAATAAGAGTTATTGATGAAAGCTGATACTGTAACAAAAGTTATTTAGACATGTCAGATGCATCTTACTTAAAGAGTTGAGAGTACCTTGATGTAGTGGGAGGAATGTATGACAGTCTAGCTATTATTTGAGTTTTGTAGTAACTCAAGTCACCAAATCTCGGTGACAGCATCGAGAAACAAAGAGTTGTGAAAATAAGATGCATTCCTTATGTAGTTTAATGAAAATAAGATGCATTCTCTTTTGCTCAATCATTCAACATCCATCCTTAGTTGGTGTGGAGTAACCTCAACACTACCAATGTCTACTTTACCTACGTGCTGTAGGAGTATATCAGCATGCAACATAAGCAACTAGGATCAATAAGCATTATAATTCATTAATTTTGGCTATAATAAAGCATGCTCATACAATAATAAGAGGGTTTCAAGACATACCTTTGTAGAACCTCTTGAAACTCAAATTCAGCTGCAAATCTTCTCCAAATCTTCTTGTAAACCACCTCAAGGCCTTTCTTAATATTCTCTTGGAGCCTTGGATTGAGTTGTGAGACTCAAAATAAGCTTGAATAAAGGAAATTTGGAGAAGAAGCACACTGCTGCACCCTTTTGAAGAACACCTTCTTCAACTCAAGTTTTTCAGCGAAAACTCAACTGATGCATGCTCGATTCTTAACTCATTCTTTCCTATTTATTGCAAAATCATCATGCAAAGAAGAAAGCTGCATGAAGAGCACCTCATGCTTGAATGATTGAATCAAGAAATGGTAGATCTTGAGTAAGCTACTTGAAGAAGGTAAGTGGAGATTTACCACTTTTTCCATTTGTGTTTTCAAATCTTCTTTTTTCCATTTTTTTATAAATTGATTTCCAAAATAAATTTAGTTTCCAAAATTAAAACCTTTATTAATTTTACAAAATTAATTTCATAAATTAATTTTATAATAAAATTAATAATAAATAAATAATTCAACAATTTAATTAATTCTAATTAATTTAATATCAAATACTAAATTAATTTTACACAAATTCTACCTCATGAATCTCTATATATAAATTTAATATTTAAATCATATTTAAATATTAATTTATTTGTTTAATTCCAAAATTAAACATGTAATTATATCATATATAATTACTAATTCCATTAATTCGTATTTGGACGATTCAAATTAACTTATCATGCTATTNCGCTACACTAAGGTTAATCTATTTACGAGCTAGTAGGGGGACCTCGTGGACCTACAGATCATAAGCTCCAACGATCCGAGATTAATTGGCTAAACTCTTTACACCGAATTAACCCCCATTCGTTAACTAATGGGGTCACTCCACTAAAGTCCATAGTTGCATTCCCCTCACTGTAGTTATATTATATCCACTCGATATAACCATGATTAGTAAGTTAACTGCTCACAGGTTGTTCGTAATAACGGCTGGGTTAAATGTCTATTTAACCCCTGAGATTACCTCTTATTCCTTAAGTCCCACTGATCCTCTCATAAACAATTGGTTTGTGATCCAATCAACAAACTGAGTCCCTCTCGGGTCAATGAGAGGGTGAGACCCCTTGTTCAAGACCCAGAGTCAGCACTTAAGGGAACAACCTCTCTACTATCCCTAAGAGTGGGTAGGAAAGAGTTCCATCTTGCACTCTATGTCCCCAGCTATTTACCCGTTCTTACCCTTGAAATGGAGGTTTATTGAGCCGGCACTGTTGAACCAACCCTCACCTATGAAAATCTTAAGGATAATTCCAAATAATCCGGAGTTCATAGTTAGCTTAGGATTAAGGTCAAGTTACTTAGGTCATCACTTTGAAATAGTCAGTCTTAAAAAGTAAACAACGTTATAAAGTAAGAGTGACTGATTTCGTGGTCCGATCTTGTACAAACCCATTCTATAGGACGCCCCCATTCCTCATGTCATAACATGTATGAATTAGGATCACATCATCTGTAGCACTTTACAACTATTTGTAACAACTACAGAGTGGGCCACATCTAATAGTGTTACCAGAATAAGACACCCAATCTTATTCATATACTATAGATCATTTTGACTATTTATTCGAACCTGATCCAGTTTTATGTCTCCACATAAAGTTCAAGTACTCATGTAATAGTCATGGATCTTTTTAGTTTATTGGATTATTTCTAAAACAAAATAAGCAATTCATATATTCAATAACAACTTATTGAATTTTCAGAATAAGTTTTATTGTTTACAAACAATGAGTTTTAGGACATCCCAACACGTGCACGTGGTAATAACTAAGTATCATCACCTTAGGTACTATGGTCTAGAAACTTTCTTAACCTTAATTGTCCTTCAGTATCAGGTTTATCATAAAACTTACTCATTGAGAACATGTATACATAAAATCATAGTAACATAAAATATATACTTAAACTTCTTTAATACATAGTCATGAACTTCTAACGCATACTTGTAACATAAAGTATATAAATACTTGATCATGCTTTCATAAACTTCCTTTTAAACTAGTATGTGTTAATAAATCTTTAAAACTTAGTTTGCTTGGAATTTATCATTTTAATATACTTTACACTAAAACTAGCATGAAAACTATTCCTTTGAGTAAAATCATGCATTTACTAAATATTTAGGAAAATATTTAGTTTGTCACTCACAGCCTTGAGCATTCTTCCTAGGGTTTATAGGCTTCTCCTATTGGCGTTAATTTTGTGGAGATGATAAACATGTTTAGATAATGCCATTGGTCTTCTTGTGAGACTAACTCACCTAAATGAGCTCAACATTTAACTTAAAACATCATTTTCCATCACAACACATACATCTTCTATGCGTTCAAGAATTAGAAAATTCTAGGGTGTTGATGCTAAACCACGTGACCACAAGCACTTCCCATGCGTCAGCGCATACCTGTGTGCCCACTCAGCTGTGTGCCTGCTCACACTCTGCCTAACCCTTGCACTCAACGCCTTATGACCTACTTGCACAGCTTCGCGCACAACCTGTTGCACAACCGATCGCATCTCTTGCATGCATCTTAACCCTTCGTGCGTGTGTTCACCAACATCACCATCTGGCCATTCAAGTTGCTTGATTGCTCATCCTAAATAGCTGCTTGCTTATTCAAACCAAAATTCTAGATTCATCTTTGATCTCGAATAAATTATTTCTAGATCTTTCCTTGAAAAAAATCCTTCTACAGACTTGTTTAGAAATGTGTTAAATTACTAACCTTAATATTTGAGTTCTAAATTCCTCATGGTCTTATTGAAAACCTTCAATCTTCACCTCCGGCCTAGATTTATTCGAGAGCCTAACCTTCTTGAACAAACTTCAAATTTCACCATGATTCCTTATGAATCTTCTTTCAGTAGGCCAACGGCTTCAACTACACTCTTTAAGCTTTCAAATGGCTCTAGAGTCTCTCTTTCAGCACAGGTAAAATTCTCAAACTAAGCTCTTGAATTAGGGCTTTCTTTTATACTGGAGAGTGCATGCCCTCAATTCATCCTTAGGTTGATAACTCACTTATTAAGTGGGTGCCGGGAGTGTAGGAAACCTCCTACAGGAACGGGGTCTCGAAAGGATTTTTCCATAATGGCGAGGGCCAACTATTAGAATATTAGTAAATCCTAACCTTGATAGATGGCCCACTCAAGTCGATGGTTAATCTGTGATCACCTCTTAGACCGATGCATGGTTTACCTTCCTCTTACCATCGCATGGCACATTCTGATGCACACCCTCTAGGCCAATGCACACACTCAATGCGTCTTGCGCCCATCATCTAGCCTAAGGTCATCGCTTGGCTTTTCTTGCTCGTAGCACTTGCCTAGGCATCGCATAACCACGGCCATGCATCCGCAGTCTTCTTATTCTACTGCACACATCCTTGCCTAACTAACCTCTCATGAGGCTTGGCCAACGCATAGCCCATGCCCACTGCGTGGCATACTCTATGCCAACACATAGTAATCTCCTTCATGCTTCACGCCCATAATTCACTCATCTAACCTCCATGAGCATGGTTTCTGCCTACCCAACAACGCATCAAGGCTCTCAATGCTAGGCTTCCACAGTTAGCCAAAATTTTTCTCATCATGTGCTTACACACTTTGCTACCCGAGAGCTTCATTTTCCATACTTAGAAAATTTTCTCCTTCTTTAATTGTCCTCAAGCTTTTCCCTAGAAACATAACATTGATTTATACTTAATCTTAATTAACATACTTTTGTAGGAAAAATAGGGTTTGGGGTTTATAAATGTTTTAGGGTCATGAGGTACCCAGAGAATAGGAAAGTAACACTTGTTGTGTTCCTACTGCAAAAGAGGGTAGAGAACTACTGGCGAGTACTAGAAAGTAGAAGAGATAGTATGGAAGAACCTACTTAATCTGAGTTCAAGCAAGCATTCTATGAAAAGTTCTATCCACGATTATTATGTGATGCAAAGCGGAATGAGTTTCTCAGACTTGTGCAAGGTTCCATGTCAATGGTGGAGTATGAGCAAAAGTATACCAAGTTTTCCAAGTATGCTCTTTGCATAATAGAAGATGAAATCGAAAGATGTAAACGATTTATGGATGAAGTAAGGAAAGATATACGTGTACTCCTGTAATAGCTAGTACAGATTGGAATGAGTTCTCAAAACTAGTGGAAGTTGATATGAGGGTAGAAAGGAGTTTGGCATAGGGAAGCCAGGAAGAGGATGCAGGAAAGGATCACATTGGATCCAAGTCTAAAAGCCCATCAGGGAGTGTAGGAAGTAAAGGGAAAAGAACTACACTAGGAGATTCTAGTTGAGGAACTTCCAAGACGAAGCACGGTGAAGTATCTGGCTTAAAAGGAAGCCTAGATGAAGAGAATCGAGAGATAGAAGAAATCGAGCAAACAGTGAACCTATAGCCAGTTTCAACGGTAGACCTCTTTGCTCTAATTGTAGCAGGTTTCATTGGTGGTAGTGTCCCAGTAGAACACGCATTTGTTATAAATGTGGACAGATGCACCAGTTTAGAAGAGGATGCCCCAAGCTGTAAGAAGGCAGGAACGTGCATGTAGGATTTGAAGGCACTGGAAATGAAAAGTAGCATTCAGACCGAGGATGTTAAATATGTGAATAAGTTTAAGATGTTAAAATTTTTTAGAATTAATGTAAAGAACGATGTAGTAAGTGTTGTTGTGTATTGTTGTGTATAATGTTATGCACTGATAACATCTACAGACACTAAATGTATTGCCACTACTCTACATCAGCTAAGGTTAATGATGTTGAGAGTATGAGCAAAAGGGCTCTACTTTAACTAAGGTATAAAGGGACAAGCTAAAGTATGATGTTAATGAAAGTTGTAGTAAAGTTTGAATGATATATGAATTCAGTGGAATGTATGGCTTGTTTTAAAAGTTTCCCAAAATTTATAAGCTTAATCCAACTATGTTATAAAGTAAAGCATGCAAGCCTAAACAATAAGTTGTTTACAAGTACTTGTAATGATATGAGGAAGTTAATGGTTATATGGTGCTAAGTTGTGTATGATCAGGGTTGAAGTTCACTGAAAAGTATAATCTCTATCGGGATGTTCAAAGTTTATGAGATTGAACTAAGCATACTTCCTAAGTAATGTATGAAATTTAGGTGTTAAAAATATAACCCTTGCTCACATAATTACTTATGAGAATTACTATGATGTTCAAAGAATGTTTTTTGTTAACTTAGTGAGCATAACTTGTTACGAGTGATGTTAGAGTGTAGAAGTGTAAAAGAGGAAGAAAATTCTCTAAGTTTTAATGCCAGAGTTAGCTAAAAATTGATGAAAAAAATGTTAGGTGACAAGCGAAGAAAAAGGAAATGGAAGTCTCTAGGTCAAAATGGGATTGGGTGTTTTTATGTCTCACCGTAGTGCCCAGTTTGTCTTGATTTTCGATTGATGAACAAGATCGAAAAGAGAACTATTGGAAGGAAGCTCCAATAGAAAAATATTGGAAGAGAAAAAAATGGTTTTTGGCTTAATCCATACTAAAGATCAAGGAGTACAAGTGTACTTCGACTAATAAGGGTAAGTTTGAAAATGAGAGAAGTAAGGAGAAAATTTTCTAAGTGTTAGGAATGGAAGCTCTCTGGTAGTTTTGAGAGAATCCAATACTTAGTAAATTTTGGGAAGGTATTTCTAAAGGGATGCTAGGCATAGATTAAGCTAAAGGAAAGTGAAGTTTCTAAGTGTTGGGGTGTCAAGAGTGAAAGAGTTAAGCTTAAAAGTGGAAACTTTTTTTAAGTAGTGAAACCAGAAGCTCTCGAGTAGATTTGCGAAAATTCAACACTCAGTAGAATTTTAGAAGACTTAATGAGTTGGCTAAGAGTTGGCCACAGGGTTTAGAAGGTAATGGTTAAGTATAGGGCTACTTGTAGATGTTGGTATGGAAGGCATGTTAGCACTAGAAGATATATGGGATTAGAATAGATAGACGAGCATGCTGTCGGAGAAGGCAAAGAGGTAAAGGTAGTTCTGGGTGAATACATGTTGGAAGCCTTGAAGGTAAAAATTTGGCTAAGTGTTTGAACTATGTTTCGAGGGAAACAATAATACTTAGAAATTTTCTAAATATTGCAATCATGATGTTGAACTTGAAGGTGAAGTATGCTTTGGGCTAGAAGAAGAGAAGAAAAGTTTGGTAAAATATTGGAAGAAAAAGGTTAAGACACAAAGTTGAATGCATAGTAGGCTGAAGTGGAAAAGGCTATCTTTGAAACATAGGCAAAACATGAGCCAACCACTTGGAAAGGTGTTACATCAAGAAACCCTAAAATGATCAAGTGGATACCGTGGAGGAAACAAGTCTACTTATATGCATAAGGACAATGAGGTAGATAAGAACCATGCTATAAACTCAAGTAGAGAAACCATGCTTTGAGAAAGAGTCTAAAAACCAAGAAAGGAAAAATTAGAGGAAAGTTGAACACATGGTAAGGGAAATCATGTGTCCAAATAGGCCTTGTGAGGGAAAATGAAGACACCATATGTTGAGTTGAGTTCACTTAGGAAGCAAGGTTAAGTTGACAACAAGATAAGGTATGTGGCTCAACGAAGTAAGGTCTCGACTAAGTCCTAATATGAGGTGGATGGCTAGAGAAAAAAGTTGAGCATGCAAAAGACTGAAGGAAATCAGACATGAGGACTTTCATGAGCAGCGAAATGATCGTTCCAAATTCCATTCGTATTTGAACAACAACAATTATAGTATACAAACGAAAACTAACTGGCCATGCAACAATACAAATTACAACATATTTGTAATAAGATCAAGGAAAACAATAAACATACCTTTGAAAACTCATCTTCAATCTCCCTTGATCACGAATGCTCGTTCAATCTCCAAGATTGCAACATATGAACGCTCAAACATAGCACCTGCAACATAGCACAATCACAGCGACCACCACACGAACACTGCGAACTCAAGAACGGCCTCCAAAAACCTCAACTTCAATGATGAGTACGACATCACCACAATCGGCTACCTTGTATTCTTAGTGTGAGAATCTAAAAGTGTGGCTCTGTGCTGACTTGGTTAAGAGGAAGAGCCGGAGGAATACAATCGTGTGAACGATTGAGCAAGTGGAAGATACAAAGGTCTATCGAATAGACGATGCCAATTGTTTAACAATGCTCTGCGATCGTTTAGCAAACCTCCGCGATCATTTAGCTAATGGCCAGCTGAGTGAACTATTGTATAGTGTCATCCACGATCATTTAGTCTTTCTTCAGCTATCATTTAGTGAATCTATCCACTTGGTAACAACCGTAAGTAATTCCAAAATGGAAAAATCTCAATTCAACAACGACTAAATTTAGAAAACATTTTTTCTTTTATCTCACGGTTACCATGAAATCACCAATAACCTCCCACTCAATTGGTTATTAGAGAAAAAGATATAATTATCCAATAATTAATATTATTAAAAATATATATGATAACCAACTTACCATATTATATTTATAACCTATAGTTTTAATATTTCATCTCATGAAACATATAAACCATAGTTATCTTTCTGTTTCATGGAACTTAATGTAAATCTCATTTACATTAATCCTCCACTTGATGTATCTCATACATCACACTGATCATATCACATATAATCGAATTTCCTCTTGCCAATTTGAACATTTCAAATGAACACCAATAATTGATTCTCAACTTGAATCCATTGAGCTACCAAGGGAACCGTATGGACCTGTAGCTCAAAGCTCCAACAGTATGTGAATAACTGACTAAACTCTTTAGTCACAGGATCCACCATCCGTTAACTGCCAGACACTCCACTAAAGACCAACAACTGAACTTTCTTTACTACAGGTATATTATGTGTCCATATTAATCAATCAACAGTACGATAACTCTTCATAGATTGCTTGTAAGTATAGCTAGGCCAATAACCGTTATGCCCCTGTAGTTACATCTAACTTCTTAAGTACCACTAATCCCTCTAATGAACATAAGTCATAGTCCTACTATGACTGAGTCCTCTCTTCCAAAGAGAAGTTGTGGCCATTATGTTCAAGACCTGGAATCAACCCTTAAGAGAGCAATCTATCTACTTACCTCTGCTTCGAGGAAGGAGTGAATTCCATCTTATGTAACTGAGTTCCCGGCTCCCAAATTAGACAAGTCTAAAAAAAGATAGGCATGTTGAGTTGGCAATCTGGCCATTCTCACCTATACTAATCAAAGGACCGCCCTCAAAGGCAGGAGTTCTCAAAACACTTAGGATTGAGGTCATGTCACCTATGGTCGTCTAGGTGAGATGTAAATCTCAAATATCAACGGCGTTATATACAGAGATAGGTCATCTCGTGGTCCGGTCCTATACAAACTCTTTGTATAGGACACCCTCGCTTGCATGTCTCTACATGAATGGTCCTCATCTGTAGTAGTTCACAACACTTGCAAACCTCTACAAAGTGGGCCGTATCCGTAGTGTCACCAGGATCAGGTATCCCTCCTTAATCTTTATACTACAGACCTTTTTAGATTATCAGTTAAGGCATGATCCACTTGTATATCTCATATACATGCTTAAATTTACATACAATAACCATGGAGGTTTTTTTTATTGGATATGCGTAAATGCCAAAATAAAATAACTCTTATTTTATTCATAACAATGTGTATAGATTACAAACTACGAGATTTCAGGAGAATTAGGATACCAATCCCAACAATCACCTCAAACAAGCCCTATGCATTGGAGACTTAAAGAAAAGAAATGGCCAAGGAAATGAGGTACGCCATGCGTTGGAAAGCCTTAACCTAGTTAGCATTGTAAGAAAAGGTACACCCTATGCGTTGGAGTGAAGGGTCAGTCGATGTAAGCCAAATATATTACATGAAGGATGAGGTGGCTTAAAGAGAGTTAGCCAAATAAAAGGAAAATTCCAGCTGGGAGGTTACATAGCAAGATATGGGAGTTTAAAGTCATACAAAAAACTCTCTATATAGGGGTTGTTAAAAGAAGATCAGTTTGATCATTTTTACTCAAACAAAAGAGAAGATTTCAAAGTCATTTGATAGTTTGATAAGTGAGGATGAATATCTGAGCCTACTGAGAGAAAAATCCAACAAATTGAAGTGGAAGACTAAAGGAAATCCAAGGTAGTGCAGATTCTAAGCTCCATTAAGAAATTTGTGATGTTTGGTGATTTCGAGCATTCCAAGAAGAATTAAGAACTCAAATTTTGAGATAAATTAACTCAAAGATATATAAGAAGTTCACAGAAGGAATTTTTGGGTTTTAATGAATAAATTTCAAATTTTATGTTCTGAAAATTGAACTTGAGGTTTAGGTGATGAAAAAGCAAGTAGTTGACTAATGATTGGAAGAAGGAAGCGGTTTGATAATTTGGCTCGTGAAAAGAAGAGGATTTTTAGCCAAGTTGAAGCTCTTTTAGTGTAGAAAACATCTATGGGATGCCATAGTGAGATTTGGCAAAAAAGATGCCCAAAAGTGAAGAAAACTCGATGAAGGTCTAAATTCGAAGCAATCGAAGCAGATAGATGTATTTGGAGCATTCTGAGTACTTAAGGAAGAATTAGAAGCTCAAATTTTAAGGTAAACTTTCTGAAACAGTTTTTAACAAGTTTCATGAAGAAAGTTGTGTCTAATTTGTGCTAGAATTGATACTATAGGTATTGGAAAATGAAGGAAGTCTTGGGGCTAGTGTTGAAAAAGTTGTGGCCGCCTACCATGCATCCAACTCATACCATGCATCCAAAAGGAGACCACGTAGCCAATTATGCTATGTGATGAAGGAGAGTGTGTTGGCTTAAGGGATTCTCAAGGCCTAAAGGACTAAAAAGGGAGCTAATTAAGTGTGAGTGGCTTCTAACTCTCAATGTATTTCAAAGAATATGCTTTTACTTATCTAAAAGTTATGCATGTTTGAAAATGCCTAAGTATAGTACGTTTCACTAACAAGTTAAAAGCATGCTTTAGATGAATTCATTTATTCAAAATGTGTTAAGTTTTCCTTTATGCGGACGCATAGTAGTCCCATAAAAACTAAGTGTTGAACATGTGTTTTACCTAAAGCATCAAAGATTTTTAAAAGAAAGTTAAAGTATGTATTTCTTCTTAAGGGTTAAAGGATGCATGTTTAAACACATGATTTAATCCTAACCACAAAGCATGTGAACGCAAGGTTAGGTTTTATGAAACAATATTTTCAAGGCATACCAAACCATGAGTTATTTCTTATGAGCTATGTGTTCCAATGTATAAAAGTATGCTTAAGTAAAAATGTTTCTTATTTGAGCTAGGAACTCCAATATTTTCAAGCACACTTGAGTATGAGCTTTTCTTAAGAAAGTTATGTTCCAATGTATGTTTAGTCCAACATGACTTATATATAATTTTCTAGCAAAAAGGGCTACAGATTATTTATAATGAATATATGATGTTTATGATTAGATTGTCATTTGGAATAAAAAGGTTTCCAACCACTGGCTAGGTACCCTGGATTGCTAACATAGAATAGATATGTTTGATGGGAATTGTCAACGTACTCTAGTATGTTTAGTTGGGAATTTTCTACATGTGCACATAGGAATGATATATAATTGGGTACAAAACTAGTAAGATTGGTCATCATCAATCAATGAGAGAAAGCTGATGATATCCAATATGTTTCCAGATTAAAGTATGTTTTCTGGTTTTAACAAAAAAAAAAAGAGTAAATGAGTTTATTCTCTAGATTTACTAAGATATTGTGTTATACTATTCTCATTTTTAGTATGAATGTTTTATGAGCATGTTCTTCATCAGTTGAGGAGGTGAAGCTAATGAATTATAGTTTTTCTACAAGCTAGGTATGTTTTCCTTATTTTACTGGAATTCAGTAAATGAAGTTAATCTCTAGTTTTTACTGAGATGTTTTACAAATACAATGTTTCATTTTGATTGTATGTCCAAAGGCTTTTTAAAGCTAGAGTTTGAAAGGCAAGCTAAATGATTTATGTTGTGATCTGTTTCCGATCTTAATGTGCTATAAAGATTTCCAAAGGATTCACTTTATGTAAAAGTGTATGCTCTTATAAACATGTCACTCACTGGGCTTCCCATCTCAAGCTTTCCAATATTTTTGTATTTTTTTCCCTCCAAGTAGCAGGAGAGTTCCAGGTTTTGAGGGTTGCGGGTTGCTTGACAGAGAAGGTTTAGTTTGCCACCGTCGTTAAATATTTTTTAATCATGTGTTTGCTTGGGTTGGTCTTTAATTAAATAACCTCTAAAAATATAGAGTTATGGCTTGGTCTGTAATAAGTTATATTCTAATGACGATGTAGTTAATGGGGTAATGTAGGGATGAGTTAAGTTGTGTTATGTGATAGATTTGTTGATGTACATGTTTACCGATTAAAGTATATAGCAAAACAGGTTCTTAAGATGTTAGTTCAACATGTTCAACTGATAGTAGATGTCACAAGAGGGTTGACATTTGCTGTCTTCACATCTTTCTCCTGAAGGGTATGAAAGTTATTCTAATATAAATTCCACCCTCTAGATCTAAAACTTAAATCAAAATAACAACTAAAAGCATTGAGCACATGAACACATGAATGAATTGTTGGATAATGGAAGTATTTTAATTAAATAAAAAAATAATCTACCATAGACTCAACATAATTATGCTATTAATCATAAGCCCAGAAGGTAAAAATAATTAAAATGCTTTATTATGCTTAGATAATTCTCATGCTTAGAGTTAAAACCTAACATATTTGTGTACATTTTAAAGACCAAACAAGACATTAAACTCATTCTCTAAATGACTACGTGAACCATTTACTCTCATTTCAGGATTTACAGATAGTTATGTAAATAATGTTGTAATCTACATCTCACTATTCAAAATATTGAGATATCGAAATATTTAACCTCTTAGTCGAAAGCATATATTTTTTATACCAATTGAGTTATATTGAAGTTGATATAGTGACCCTGACTTCTGTATATTAAAAATGAGAGTAAACAACGAGTGTCATCTTCCTATCGCTTTCCTTTTCTTTAATTGAAATGCAACTTTCTACTGTCGCATATGACAATTTAATAGTTTTGATAAAAGAAAAGGCATTTTAATTATTTTGATAAAAGAAAAAGCTACTGACCAATCTTGTGGATCCCTAGTGTTTTAGTTGAATCAACTTTCAAAGGTATTTAATACATGAGGGAAAAAAGATGAATAATTGAACGTTATAATTAAATAAAATTATCCATCATTGTGTGGTGGGAACCTTTTGTTATTATAAATTATTTTGAAACATTTCCTTTTGCGTGACTTTTCCTTGAAAACAAGAGATGGCGAATCCTAATGAAATCCTAATCAACCTTTTCACCGAAAATAAAACATATATTCTTTTGAAATATCACCTCAAAACTAAAAAAATTTTATCGTGTAAAAGGATTGCATATATCATATATCTATAGTTCATTAATTAAGTTAAGATTTCAAATATTTTTTTTTTCAAATAAATAAATAAGTAATATATTACAAATATTTTTGTTTTTCAAATAAATAAATAAGTAATATATTTCAAATATTTGCCTTCTCATGCTTAGGTTGTTTATACTAATTTGATGCTAAATGTGTTGCAATTTAAAAAGCAACTTAATTATAAGAACTATAGATAAGTCATGAAAAAACATTTCTAAAGTTTTGGATGTTTGGTGAGAAAAATAATATTTATTTTAAATAAGTTTAAAATGTATTATTAAAAATATATAAAAAAAAATTAAGCAAAGTAATTCAACTATTAAAAAAAAGGAACAAAAGGAAGATAGATAGCGAATGAAAAATGGAGGGTTTAATTTAACCCATTTAGATTTTAAATACTAATATGATTTTATTTTGAATTGAAATAAAAAAATTTAATAAATAGTTAAAGTGAAGATTGAAAATTAAATCTAAAAATGATGTAAACACAAGAAAAATCAATATTTTTAATTGATAAATAGAAGGTGTTACAAATGATTTAATTTTTTATAATTAAAATAAATGTACTTAATATCATTAAATAACCATCAAATAAAATGGTCAAATCATTTGGTTATATCTTTCTAATTTTAATTTGAACAAAAATATTATTGTTTCTATCGATACTCTAATAACTTAAATATCTTTTGATTTGCAAAGTGTTTTTCTTTATTTAAACTTTAGTTCAAAATACCATGAAAAGAGAAAAGAAATAAAAAAAAATTAAAAAATGAGAGAAAAAAAAAAACTAAAAGGCATAAAAGTAGTCAATCAAACCTCTACTTGAGCCTTGTTGAAGTCAAAAGCAAGGTCTTCTACACCCTCTTCAATATTTAAGGATCGGTAGATGAATCTGTGTGAATAGGAAAATAAAACTATAAAAGTATATTAAAAAATACATTAAATCACTCTATAAGTTTTTTTAAATTGAAAAGTGAAAAAAAGATTGAAAAAGAGGACATACATTAAAAAGATAGACTTAGAGAAATATCTGAAGTAGAACAAAGATGAAGGAAAAAAAAATTGGAAAAGATATAAAAAAAAGGTTAGAAAAAAATCGGAATTCTGCAACAAAATTTCTAAAAAAAAATGAAAGTAAAAAAGTTGGGAAGAGGGGGTTAATGATTTTTTCTTTTCTAAAAAAAAGAGATACATACATAATGAAAGGTTGAATTTAAACTAATGAAAATTTAGATTTTAAATAAATAAATTATAATTTGAAATTATATTTCTTTTCCATATTTTAACGTAAATTTGAGATTTTATAAAGAGTATGTGAATTTTTAATTATTTTCCCTTCTTTTAATGTGAGTTTGAGATAGATTCTTTAAACATGCATGAATTAGGGATAAATTTTTTTTTTTTAATTTCTTTTAGTATTATTATGTTTTCATAATTTAAAAAAACAAAAATAGAAAAAGTAGAAAAAGTACAAATTATTTACATACTATGACAAAAAAATCATATCAACGGATATTTTTTAAGAAAATCCCAAAACTACCCTCGATTTCCTACGACGATTTTCGATCTTCTTTTTCTTATGAGCTTCATTTTCATTCCATTCCAAAACAATTTCGTTCAATTCCAATCATTCTCTGATTTCAACTCATTTTCTTCTTCTTCATTGATCGATTTCATTATTCTTCACAACACAGCTCGGAAGCTTTCATTCTTCTTTGTCGATTTCATCGATCACACAAGTACAGTTCTTCTTTTCCTTCTTCTGTTGCCTTGTAATTTCCTACATTTCATTGTCGAGAGAAGAACAATCATTCTTCTTTTAATTTCACGGTATTCTCTCTAATGCTTTATTCTACAAAAAAAAAATATATATATATATATTAAAAAAAACACAGTATTCTCTTCACTTTAATTTCACAGTATTCTCGTTGTCAATTTCAATGAGCAGAGGAATAAGATTATTCCAAATTACAATCATGAATGAAAATATATTTACAGTCGACTTCAAAACAAACGGTTATACAATTCATATAGAGAAATTACAACATGAATAAACTCAAATGCATAAAGAGCAAACTGTACGAACAATGGCAGAAGCGCCTCCACGCTTCGTTGCGCACGACTGCTTGAACAATAGCGACCATGAAAACTCGATCTACACAACCGCAACACCGCAATGAATACAGTACGAACACTTCGCGCTCATCCTTGACGATCTCCTCGGTCACGAACTCCTCCGCAACATGAACAACCTCCATAGCACCATGAATGACCTCCAAAAAACCTCGACGATGTCGAATTGAGTCTGACGTCACCAACAAGGAGACCTTGGTATTCTCGTGTGAGAATCTAGAGGGTGGGCTCTGTTCAAACTTAGTATAAGGCAGACGAAAGAGGAAACAACGATCGCGTACACGATTGGGCAAGTGGGAGATGGCGGAGACCTATCGTATAGGTCCTGTCTCTTATACACATCTAGATGTGTATAAGAGACAGTTCAATAACCGCCCACTACTTTGTTTATTTAAAAGAAAAAGAATTAATTATCCAATAATTAATATTATTATAAACATAAATGATAACCAACTTATCATACTATATTTATAACCTATAGTTTTAATATTTCATCTCATGAAACATATAAACCATAGTTCTTTTTCTATTCCATGGTACTTAATGTAAATCTCATTTACATCAATCCTCCACTAGATGTAACTCATACATCATATCGAATGTATCATATATAATCAAAATACCTCTTGTCAATTTGAACATTTCAAATCAACACCAAGTACTGATCCTCAACTGAATCCATTGAGCTACCAAAGAGACTTCATGGACATGTAGTTCGTAGCTCCAACGGTACGTGAATAACTGACTAAATTCTTTAGTCACGGAATCCACCATTCGTTAACTGTCAGGCACTCTACTAAAGACCAACAGCTAAACTCTCCGTACCACAGATATATTATATGTCCATCTTAACCAATCATCAGTGCGACAACCCTTCACAAATCGCTCATAAGTACAGCTGGGCCAATAATTATTATGCCCCTGTAGTTACATCTATCTCCTTAAGTACCACTGATCCTTCTAATGAACATAAGTCATAGTCCTACTATGACTGAGTCTTCTCTTCCAAAGAGAAGCTGTGGCCACTATGTTCAAACCTCAAAATCAGCCCTTAAGGGAGTAATCTCTCTACTTATCCCTGCTTCGGAAAAGAAGTGAATTTCATCTTGTGGATTGAGTTCCCAACTCTCAGATCAGACAAGTCCCCATAAAGGTAGGCATGTTGAGTTGACAATCTAGCCACTCTCACCCATACTAATCAAAGGACTACCCTCAAAGGCAGAAGTTCCCAAAACACTCAGGATTGAGGTCGTGTCACATCTGGTGGTTTATGTGAGATGCAAGTCTCTAGTATCAACGGTGTTATATAAAAAGTCTAGTAATCTCGTGGTCAAGGTTTTATACAAACTCTTTGTATAGGACATCCTCGCTCGCACGTCTCCACATGAATTATCAGGATCTACCATCTGTAGTAGTTTACAACAATTGCAAACTTCTACAAAGCGAGCCATATCCGCAGTGTCACCAGGATCAGGTATCCCACCTTAATCCTTATACTACAGACCTATTTAGGTATCACTTAAGGCATGATCCACTTGTATATCACATATACATGCTTAAGTTCACATAAGATAACCAAGGAGCTTTGTTTATTGGATATGAGTAAATGCCAGAATTAAATAACACTTATTTTATTCATTAAACAATGTGTATCTTTACAAAACAACGAGACTCCGGGAGAATTAGGACACCAATCCCAACAATCTCCCACTTGTCCTACTGACTCGGAAGATTAATGTACAATACTATATAAAAAATGTACAATATATAATAAACTACGGCATACCCCAGTATCATCTCCCACATGCCTTAGACAAGATGTCGCATGTCCCGTAGACCCATACTCTCCAAGTGACCCTCGAACACTTTAGCCGTGAGGGTTGTTGTAAAGGGATCAGCAACGTTGTATCCTGTGAGGATTAGATCCTTATCTCCATATACAAGCATGTAGTCCCTCGTTCTCCGAAGATACTTGAGGATCATCTTGACCACCGTCTAGTGATCAAATCCTGGATTGGATTGATATCGATTTACAATCCCTACTGCATAGCAAATGTTGGGTCGAGTACACAACATTGCATACATCAAGCTTCCTACAATAGCAAATGTTGGGTCGAGTACTCATCTCCTCAACTTCTTGAGATGTCTTAGGACATTGATCCTTAGACAGAATGATACCATGCCTGAAGGGTAACAAACCCTTCTTGGAATCCTGCATCCTATACTTGATCAACATTTGATCAATGTACGATGCCCGAGACAAGGCTAACCGTTTGTTCTTGCGATCCCGAATAATCTGAATCCCAAGAACATACTGTGCCTCACCCAAATCTATCATTTGGAACTGGGCAACTAGCCACTTCTTAATGTAAGTCAGATACCCTACATCATTCCCAATGAGTAAGATATCATCCACATACAGTACCAGGAAAGCTACTGAGTTGTTGATGATCTTCTTGTAAACAAAAGGCTTATCAACAGTCTGGTCAAAGCCAAACGACTTAACAATAGTGTTAAATCTAATGTTCCAAGATCTAGATGATTGTTTCAACTCATAAATGGACCTATTAAGCTTTCAAACTCTTTGCTCTTGATCTGGAACTACGAAGCCCTCGGATTGAGTCATATAGATGGTCTTCTCAAGATTACCATTAAGAAAGGCAATCTTGACGTCCATTTGCCATATTTCATAATCATAAAATGTGGCTACGAACAGAAGAATTCTGATAGACTTCAGCATGACAACAAGTGACGAAGTTTCCTCATAGTCAACTCCCTCAACCTGGGTATAACCCTTTTTCACAAGTCTAGCCTTAAAGGTTTGCACCTTTCCATCTACACCTCTCTTTCGCTTAAGGATCCACTTACATCCAATAGGTCTTACCCCATTAAGTGGATCAACAAGCTCCCAGACATTATTGAAGTACATAGACTTCATTTCCTGGTTAATGGCCTTAACCCATTCATCTTTGTCAACATCCTCCATTGCTTTCTTAAAAGACAACGGATCCTCGACCTCATCATTTGTAATGACGTTTTGGGCTTCAGTCAAACCCATGTAACGATCTGGTGGGTTCATAACCCTCCCACTACGTCGAGACAGTCTCAACTCTTGAGCTGGTTGACTAGACGTTCCGACCTCAACAACTCTTGTTGATCTGTCGGCTTGTTCAACAACTCTTGTTGAACCTTTAACAGTCTCCTTCTCACTAGAGATCTCACGTAAAACGTGCTTACTTCGTGGCTTATGATCCCTCATGTGGTCTTCTTCTAAGAAGATGGCATTAGTGGAAACAAACACTTTGTTCTCACTCGGATCATAGAAGTATCCTCCTCTCGTTTTCTTGGGGTAGCCTACAAAGAGGTAAACCTTCGAACGCGGTTCCAACTTCTTTGGGTTAGTCGCTAGCACATATGCCGGACAACCCCAAATCCTGAAGTGGTGTAAACTACCTTTACGGCCTCTTCATAACTCAAAAGGTATTTCAGAAACACTTTTTGAGGGAACGTTGTTCAGGATATAACATGCAGTCTGTACTGCATAACCCCAAAATGAGTCTGGAAGATGAGCATAACTCATCATAGACAGAACCATGTCCAACAAGGTCCTATTTCTCCTTTCTGGTACATCAATCTGCTGAGGTGTACCAGGGGCTGAGATTTGGGACGAAATTCCATGTTCTATCATATAGTTATGGAATTGGAGGTCCATATACTCTCCATCACGATCAAATCGTAATGTTTTTATCTTCTTACCTAACAAGTTTTCAACTTCAGCTTTATACTCCTTGAACATGTCAAGGGCTTCAGACTTTCGTTGCATTAGGAAGAGATACCCAAACCTTGAATAATCATCTATGAAAGAGATGAAATATTCATACCCACCTCGAGCTCTAACATTCATCGAACCACAGAGGTCTGAATGTATAAGCTCTAAGGCTTCCTTACCTCTGTAACCTTTTCCAGTAAAAGGTCGTTTGATCATCTTGCCTTCGAGTTATGATTCACAAACCGGCAAAAAGTTTTCTTCTAAACTCTTTAGAAGTCCACTTTTCACCAACTTCTCAATCCTATTGAGGTTGATGTGACCTAACCTAAGATGCCAAAGATGGGCGTTTTCCTTTGGAGAAACCTTTGGTCTTTTAGTTGTTAGTGTCGTACTGAATATTTCAGTGTTAAACAAGACTTTTATGACTAACGACCTTATTACATATAAGTTATTTTCCATTGAACCATAATCAATTTCCATTCCATTCTTAAAAATAAACACTCTATTCTCAGAAAAGGAGACAGTACAACCTTTTTCAATGAAACAAGAAACCGAGAATAAGTTCCTCTTAATATGAGGAACTACAAAAACATTATCCAGTAACAGATAACGTTTATTGTCAACAAATAACTTCAACCTGCTTACAGCAACAACTGAAACAACCTTACCAGTATCGACTCGACGAGTCATCTCTCCCTGTGACAATGTTTTCCAGGAACTAAATCCTTGGTAAGAGGAACTGACATGATTGGCAGCACTTGAATCAAGGATCCAGGCAGAATCATCATTCTCTATGAGACATATCTCCAAGACCAATACATAATAGTTACTATCTTGTCTCCTCTTTTGGAGAGTAATGGGATAGAGGTCGTTTGCCACGAAATTCGTTTCACACGATTCTTTTCACTGTAAGTAATCGGTCATTTTTAAAAGCTTTAAACAAAAATATTAACGAGTTGCTGAAAATAAAAACACATTGACCTATGTTAGGTTTTAAGCAAATACCTGTTGTAAAACAAAACAACAACCAATAAGGTTTTAGTAAAACTAACATGAACCTCGTGTGACATCTAGTTTCGCAATGACGCTTCAAAGGTTTAGGACAAAAGCCGCTGAAGGGAGGTTAGTTATCCCTCCTCTGAATTGAGAAGTTCTCAACCAGTCATTAATACCATAACAACTCTTGTTCCTATAACGACAAACCATCATTGATTTGGCCATGAGATCATTAACTTACTTAACAATCTCCTGTAAGTGTGACCCGCCATTTTAAGCCCTAGAGGTCCATCCAAAAAGGCCAATCTGAAGGGAAAAATCCGATTAGGGCAAAACCTAAAGCGACCCTTTCCATTTCTGGAGTTCACCTTGATATTGACCAACTGCACAAAACCCATCCGAAGGGGGACGCTCTGAAGGCGACATGAAGGCATACAGAATGATCTCACGGTATGTACCAATGATAGAGACCATAGGACGTGTCAACACACACCCTTTATCCACTTACTATAAATACTCTCTCCATCCACCTTGATATTGATTCATGCAAATACCATTCGAAGGGGGATGCATCTTAGGCATCTCGAGGCCAAGCATGAATCTCACGGTGTGAACATACAGGGAGAAATGTGAGTGGAATCATAGACATATCTGATACGCCTCTTCCTCCCATTGAGTATTTTATAACCTAGGATTTAGCTTACCTAGAAAAAACACGGCTAAGGATTTTAACTAAGTGACTTTTAGGTTTTCCCAAGAGTGACATTTAACTTGGATAGTTGAACAACTTTTGATCATCATTCATTAAACTCTTTAACGAAGTCTTTGATCAAATCGTCGTATGCTTGTTGAAAATCTATCTAATTCACCTTTCCAGGTAGGTTCTCAAGTAGAGGTGTTACATTTCCGTCAACTTAAGAACCCCAGCCTAGTCAGAACCCGCCTTAGAGAAAAGGTCCCTTATAGATAGATTTACAACAAATTTAATCTTTTATTCCAACCAATTTAATCCTATTAAACCGATTTTAAAAGATTAATCTAGGTTACTAAACTCTTTAGAACCACTTGAACTTAGATCTATCTCAATCTAATGTCAAAACCCTTTTAAAAAACTTGAGTTCACCCTAAGTCCACATGCAACTCTGAATTATTGATTTTAGGTCTAATTTCCTTTATAAAACTTATAAACGGAAAAAACCACCACAATGCTAAGGTAACACATGCAAGGCATTCATAACGCTTATAAATAGCCTAAGTGTCATGCTCATTGTCCATTCGTTACTACTTCTTTTATATAACACTTATACAAATCCGTAATGAAACAAGCAAAACATGCTTCCATTCACCCTTAGACTATAACATTTATAATAAAAGGATGATGCATGATAATGCTCACTGCATGCAAAATACAACTTTTATATTTCATGATGCATGTGCATGCTTTCAAGTAATTTCTTCAGGCTAAATTATAACATTTATAATACATGATGCATGAATAATTGTACAACCTAAAGTGGGTTTTT
Source organism: Benincasa hispida (assembly GCF_009727055.1). Lineage (NCBI taxonomy): Eukaryota > Viridiplantae > Streptophyta > Magnoliopsida > Cucurbitales > Cucurbitaceae > Benincasa > Benincasa hispida. Next base: position 54,492,541 of record NC_052353.1, on the reverse strand, counting down.
AACTATATGACAAACACTTTGGCATATAAGTATCATACATCACATGTATAAATAATCAAAGTTGATGAATCGGGTAAAATTACCTTAAAACACAAAAAGGAAACCTAACTATTACAAAGATAAGGAGTCTCTAGTTCAAACAGTCAAACCGGGTCTTGAACCACTTGGAAAAGCATCGCTTCTCCATCCCTCATGTACTAAGCACCCCACGATCGTATACACGATAAAACAAACAGTTCGTTCTACCGCTTACCAGCGCTCCAAAGTTAAACGATCGTTTAGCATCTACTATACCAGCGTCTAGATAAATCCAAACGATCGTTTAATTATTACTACACGATCGTGTACTTTTACTAAGCGATGAAGCTTGAAGTACACGATCGCTTAGCGTGCTTCGCACAGCACCCGTCTTTCGTGATCGTCTAAGCGACTATGATGCCGCGAAGCACCATCGCCTAAGTGATCGCTTAGCTAGCGCCTCCGTATCACATACACGCGATCGCATAGGTAGTAACTAAGCGATGAAGCTTGCTAACTACACAGTCGTCTAGCGCGCGCCTTCCACTAAACAACGAGCCTGTCTCTTATACACATCTAGATGTGTATAAGAGACAGCCTTTAGCACGCTCCGCACAGCGCCCGCCTTCCGCGATCGTCTAAGCGACTATGATGCCGCGAAGCACCATCGCCTAAGCGATCGCTTAGCTAGCGCCTCCGTATCGCATACACGCGATCGCATAGGTAGTAACTAAGCGATGAAGCTTGCTAACTACACAGTCGTCTAGCGCGCGCCTTCTACTAAACAACGAGCATCGCATGCTCCCACTACGATCGCCTACCTTCAGTGCCTATGCGATCGTGCAACCAACGTGACGTGACATGGTAAACGATTAACCCCATCGCTTAGCATTAGCTAACGATCGATTAGAAAATACTACACGATCGTCCAGAAAAAAATATCTAAACGATCACTTAGTTAAATCCTAACAATCGTTTACCTAAGGCTACACGATCCGACCAATGCTTGGTCTTCTTCTTCGTTCAGAACTACATCACCATGTGCCGAAGCTTCATCACGAACGACTCAACGAACTCAAACTTTTTGAATTACAAACTCAATTGCGATGTTAATTTCGCCCAAAAAAATAGGGGCACTTACAATTAACATTTTGTAATACCAAAAGCTTTAACAATAACGCAATTTTAAACCCGACACGTTCATCATATTCATCCACAAATGCAGAAAATGGTTAACCACAAATGTAGAAACCCATCGCGATTCAAAAATGCGTTCAATTTAGATCTGTAATTTGGAATATCAGAGAACCTGACTCTGATACCAAATGCAGGAAATCAGATTCGAGATTTCCATGAGAAGCAGAACAAGATTATTCCAAATTACAATCATAAATGAACATATTTACCGTCGACTTCAAAACAAACGGTTATACAATTCATACAGAGAAATTACAGTATGAATAAATTCAAATGCATAAAGAGAAAACTGTACGAACAATGGCAAAAGCGTCTCCACGCTCCGTTGCGCACGACTGCTCTAACAATAGCGACCACGAACACTTGACAGCACCAACGAACACAGCACGAACACTTCGCGTTCGTCCTTCATGATCTCCTCGGTCACGAACTCCTCCACAACACGAATAGCCTCCACAGCACCACAAACGACCTCCAAAAAACCTCGACGGTGTCGAGTTGAGTCTGACACACCAATAAGGCGACCTTGGTATTCTCTGGTGTGAGAATCCAAAGGGTGGGCTCTGTTTCAAACTTGGTATGAGGTAGATGAAGGAGGAAACAACGATCGCGTACACGACTGGGCAAGTGGAAGATGGCAGAGACCTATCATACAGGTCGATGCCCAATCGTTTAGATAAAGCTATGCGATCGTTTAGTCTATCGTTTAGCTCAGTCTGTCGCTTACAGACACTACACGATCATTTATCTTGGGCAAGCGATCGTCTAGCAAAACTATGTGACCGTTTAGTAAATACTGCACGATCGTTTAGCTCACACATGCACGACGTTTAGTTCACCCAGCCATCGTTTAGTAAATCTGAATTTACATGATGACTTCATGAGTTTCTTTTGCGCGGAGAGAAAACTCAAAACTTTTTAGCATTTGTAAAAAAAAAACTTCTTTTTGAAAATAGGAAACCACTTTCCTTTTAAATTCACGGTTACCATGATTCAATAACCACCAGCTACTTTGGTTATTTAAAAGAAAAAGAATTAATTATCCAATAATTAATATTATTATAAACATAAATGATAACCAACTCATCATACTATATTTATAACTTATAGTTTTAATATTTCATTTGATGAAACATATAAACCATAGTTCTTTTTTTATTCCATGGTACTTAATGTAAATCTCATTTACATCAATCCTCCACTAGATGTATCTCATACATCATACCGATTATATCATATATAATCAAAATACCTCTTTTCAATTTGAACATTTCAAATCAACACCAAGATCTGATTCTCAATTGAATCCATTGAGCTACCAAGGGGACCTCATGGACCTGTAGCTCGAAGCTCCAATGGTACATGAATAACAAACTAAACTCTATAGTCACGGAATTCACTATCCGTTAACTGCCAGGCACTCTACTAAAGACCGACAGCTGAACTCTCCTTACCACAAATATATTATGTGTCTATCTTAACCAATCAACAATGCGACAACCCTTTACAGATCGTTCGTAAGTACAACTGGGCCAATAACTGTTATGCCCTTGTAGTTACATCTATCTCTTTAAGTACCACTGATCCCTCTAATGAACATAAATCATAGTCCTACTATGACCGAGTCTTCTCTTCCAAAGAGAAGCTGTGGCCACTATGTTCAAGCCCCGGAATCAGCCCTTAAAGGAGCAATCTCTCTACTTATCCCTGCTTCAGGAAAGAAGTGAATTCCATCTTGTGGATTGAGTTCCTAGCTCTCAAATCAGACAAGTCCCCAAGAAGGTAGCCATGTTGAGTTGGCAATCTGGCCACTCTCACCCATACTAATCAAAGGACCACCCTCAAAGGCAAAAGTTCCCAAAACACTTAGGATTGAGGTTGTGTCACCTATGGTCGTTTAGGTGAGATGTAAGTCTCTAGTATCAACGACGTTATATACAGAGTCTAGTCATCTTGTGGTCCAGGTCTTATACAAACTCTTTGTATAGGACACCCCCACTTGCACGTCTTCACATGAATGGTTAGGATCTACCATCTATAATAGTTTACAATAATTGCAAACTTCTACAAAGCGTGTCGTATCCGTAGTGTCACCAGGATCAGGTATCCCACCTTAATCCTTATACTATAGGCCTATTTAGGTTATCACTTATTGCATGATCCACTTGTATATCACATATACATGCTTAAATTCACATAAGATAACCAAGGGGCTTTGTTTATTGGATATGAGTAAATGCCAGAATTAAATAACACTTATTTTATTCATTGAACAATGTGTATCTTTACAAAACAACGAAACTCCAGGAGAATTAGGACATCAATCCTAACAGTTGGAATAATCAGATTCTTAAAATTTTAAACACGATCAACATCTTATTCAATTGAAAGTGCATAAATGATTAATGATGTATCGTATTATTACTTGTCTATCTTAGATAAACGAAGTTAGTGCTCTATCTCTGTCTATCTCAGATAGATAAATATAGACGTCTATCTTTGTCTATCTGTGATAGACAATATAAACTCTATGTAATAGACATAGATAAACGAGGATAGACAAAGATAGAACTCTATCTTTGATTGATCTTCACTTGAGAGTTCCAAAATAGGCAAGTATGTTGAAAAGTAATTGTTTGTCTCATAAAGTTGAGTTCGTAAGTAAGTCTTTTGTCTTGTGAAGTAACTTATAAGACAAATTTACAACATTACGAGACAAATGAGATAGTCTATCGTTTGTCTCATAAAGTTATAAGTTTGTCTTGTGAAGTTACTTCACAAGACACAAGACACAAGACAGAAATGAACTCAACTTTACGAGACAAAAGACTGACTTTTGTCTCTCGTAAAGTTGAGTTCATTTATGTCTTTTGTCTCGTGAAGTAACTTCACGGGACAATTTATTCATCTTCACAAGACGTATTTATTTTTTCATAATGTTGTAACTTTGTCTCGTGAAGTAACTTCACAGGACAACAAATAGAAATGAAAGGAAAATTGCAAAAACTATCCTTGAACTATGGAATTGGTTACAACCACACTCCTGAACTTTCAATTTGATCAATTACCCTCTTGTAGTTTCAAAATGGTTGCAATTAGATCAATTTATGGACCTAATTGAAACTATTTTTTTCCTCAATTCAAAGTTATCAATAATAGATCATCTCAACTAAACAAATAAAGAAATATAGAGCAGATATTAGTGTTTACCATTGAAGTCTATCACTGTCTATTTGAGATAGACAGAGATAGAATATAAGTATTCTATCTCTGTCTATCTCAATTCAAAGTTATCAATAATAGATCCACTCAACTAAACGAATATAAAAATATAGGGTGCAAACAATATAAGAACTATAGAAACAGATATTAATGTTTACCTATCATTGTCTATCTGGATAAACAGAGATAGTGCTCTATCTCTATCTATCTTAATTCAAATGTATCAGTAATAGATGTATTGATCTTAAATATTTTGATAAAGTTCTTAAGATAGATAGTTGACATACAAGTACATTGTTAAAATAGAAACAAATATTAGTGTTTACTATATAGAAACAGATATAGAGTGCAAATCATATAGTAACTATAGAAACATATATTAGTGTTTACTATATATCAATATTTTTTGTTGCGTTGGCAGAAAAAACCGTAGGCAGAGACAAAAATTCTTGTAGTATAATTAATGACGGATAAAATAGTACTCATTATGGAATTGATCAACAACATTGCCAAAACTCATGGAGATGTATCCGTATTTGGAGGAGTAGGTTAACGTACTCGTGAAATAACTTCAAATAATTGCTATTTTTAACTTAACAAAGTTTTCATCTTTGAAAACTAAAATATTTTTTAAAAACTACTTTTTCTAACTCTTCTTACCTTTTCATATTTTTAATGAAGGACCCTACGCAATGAAAATATCATTTCCCCCCTCATTTTAATACCTTCAATTTTACCTTTATCTAATACTAATTTTCAGATCTGACTTCAGTTTTAAGCCTTAAGATTTAGTTTTATTTTTTATTTTGTTTGTCTCGATGTTTTCCGCAAATTTTAGTTATCACTTTTGTGGTAGATTTACTTTTAAAGCAAAAAATTTGGAGAAAAAATGTACAAAAAATTTGGAAATTCTTGTAAGAATTAAAAATTTTCCCGTAAAAAAGATTTACCGGAACATTTCCAATAAGGATTAAAAAAATTTTAGTAAGAATTAAAAATTTCCAAATAAAAGAAAAAAAAAAACTTTAGGTTTCTCGTAAAGATTGAAAAACTTTTTGCTAAAGAAAAATTCTTATGTGAAATTTTCCGTAAGAATTGGAAAACTAGGAAGAATTCTGTAAATTCCAGTTCTTACAAGAAATTCGTGAGTTTTTTTAGAAAAAATAGATTAGAAAACAAGTAAACAAACTTAATTTAAACATCTAAGTTTAAGTTCTACTTAAAAAAACTTTAGTTAGTTTAGAAAATAGAATTGGCTACACAAAGCTTACTGAAAATTTTCCAGTAAGCATCTTAGTAAGAAATAATTGCAATGGAAATTTTTTTAGTAATTTTTTTTTCAAAAAAAATAATAAACTAACTTAAATTTTTTTAAACTTAAGTTAGAAAGTTAGACTAACTTAATTTTAAGTTGTACTAAAAAACTGAAGTTTAAGTTTAAAAATTGAATTGGTTAAAAAGAAGCTTACTGAAAATTTTCCAAGCATCTTACTTGAAAATCATTGTAATGGAAATTTCCAGAAAACTTTTTCTTAAAAAAAGAGAATTAAACTAACTTAAATTTTTTTAAATTTAAGTTAAACTAACTTAAGTTTGAGTTGTAATAAAAAAAAAACTTAAGCTTAAGTTTAAAAAATGAAATTGGCTAAAAATTTCCATGATTTATTTTATTGGGATGATAATATTTTTGTACACATTAAAGTTTGAAATTAGAAATATAATCAAATCATCCCATTAATATGAAAGAGATTTATTTTCGTGATGATAATTATCACAATCTTTTTTAAACAGTACAAAATATTTTAGTTTATATATTCTTTTAATTTACATATGATTTTATAATACATTTTACACTTAATTAAAATAATTAATATTTTCCCCAATTAATATTTTCCCATCCAAATAATAAAATTTTTATAAATGCTTTTTCATGATTTATTTAAAAAATAAAACTCTCTTATATATAAATTAAAATTATGTTATTTAAATTTTATAATTGAGTTTTTTTTTTAAACATTATGCAATACGGACGTAGTATCGAACTAGTAAAGATAAAAAATTGTGGTGACTTTTTTTAAAATTCCGTTTTTCGAAAATGTCAGTTTGTTATCACGTTGTAAGCACAAACATAATTCACAGAGGAAAATCGAGTTTGAGAGTTATATACCTACATTAATATATATTCTTACTTTTTAAGTTTGATGTATATTAGAAAATCATGTCACTATATTGTCAAAATGATATGATATTTGTTGCACCATGAAAGTTGATTAAAATTCACAAATTATAAATAAGAGTGTAATTTTAGCATTATAATTTATACCTATTATCATAAAACCTATTAATCATATGTATATTTCTTTGTTTGGAGGCAGCCTGAGCCACTGAGGTTTTCTGGTCAATGGCTAGATTGGAGGAGGCGTCTCTCCAGCAGAAGTCTAGGGTAAGATGGCTGTAGTTGTGTGATTAGAATATGGCGTATTTTCACCGCTGTGTTCGCTCTCGTCATAGTAGCACTGGCTTGTTTTCAGTTGTGGGTGTTAGACAAATAGTTCATGATCGGGTGGCGTGTATGTTGGGTTTTATGTCCTAAAACTTGCAGTTTGTAAAAAGATAAACATTTTCTATGGTCAATAAACTTATTATTGATTTTATAAATTTCATACATAAAAGTCTAAATCCAATAAACTAAGATCCATAACTATTATATGAATACTTGACCTTTATGTAGAGACATAACGATGGATCAAGTTGAGAGTAAATAGCAAAAACAATTTAGGTTGGGTACCTTATTCTGGTAACACTATTGGATGCGGCCTACTCTGTAGTTATTACAAAGAGTCGTAAAATGCTATAAACGAAGTGATCCTAATTCGTACATGTTATGACCTGAGGAGTGGGGGTATCCTATGCGATGAGTTTTCATAAGATCAGACCAAGAAATAAGTCACTTTTACTTTATAACGCTGTTTACTGTATAAGACTGACTATTTCACTTAGATGACCTAGGTAACTCGATCTTAATTCTGAGCTAACTATGAACTCCTGTTTATTCAGGATTATCCTTAGATTTGCATAGGTGAGGGTTGGCTCAACAATGCCGACTCAATAAGCCTCCCAATTCAGGGGTAAGACTGAATAGATTGCTGGGGACATAGGGTGCAAGATGGAATTCACGCCTAACCGATTTAGGGATAGGAGAAAGGTTGTTCTCTCAAGTACTGAATCCAGGTCTTGAACAAAGGGCCCCACCCTCTCACTGGGCTGATAGAGTTTATGTTTGGTGACTGGATCATAAACCAGTTGTTCATTAGAAAATCAATAGGAACTTAAGGTACAAGATGTAATCTCGAGGGTAAAAACACACATTTGACCCAACCGTCATTACGAACAACTTGTGAAGGGTTGACTTACTAGTTATGGTTAAATCATGTGGATATAATATATCTACAGTGAGGGAAGTGCAACTATGTGCTTTAGTGAAGTGACCCATTAATTAACAAATGGGGATTAATTCCGTGTAATGAGTTTAGCCAATTAATCTCGGATCGTTGGAGCCCATGATCTGTAGGTCCGCGTGGTCCCCCTATTAGCTCGTAAATGGATTAGCTTTAGAGTAGCGTGATAAGTTAATTTGAAATGTTCGAATTAGAATTAAACGGAATAGGAAAATTAATATTTAAATATGATTTAAATATATGAAGGTGAATTTGTGTAAAATTAATTTAATATTGGATATTATATTAATTAGAATTATTTAAATTGTTTAAATAATTATTTATTAATTTTATTAAGAAAATTAATTTATGAAATTAATTTTATAAAATTAATAATATTTTAAATTTTAGAAATCAAATTGATTATTGAAATCAATTGAAAAAGATTTAAAAAGATTGAAAAACACAAAAATGGAATTTTGGTTTTTTCCATTACACCTTCAAGTAGCTCACACAAAAACCCACTTTATTTAACTTCAAGAACACCAAGCTTGAGCTGCATCTCATGCAACCATCTTCTTTGCATGATAGTATGCAATATATTGAGAAGATTGGAGTGGAATTGGGACATGCAATCTATAGAATTTTTGTTGAAAAATTCGTGTTGAAGAAGGTGTTCTTCAAGTGGGTTGCTGCAGTGAGCTATTCTCCAAGTTCCCTTCATTTAAGCTTATTTTGAGTCCCACAACTCAATCTAAAGCTCCAAGAGAATAATGGGAAAGATCATGAGGTGGTTTACAACAAGATTTTGAGAAATTTGCAGCTGAAAATCAAGATTTCAAAAGTTCTACAAAGGTATGACTTGAAACCCACTTGTTACTCTGTTAGCATGCTTTAGTTACTACCAAAATTAATAAATTAGAGTGTTTATTGATCCTTGTTGCTTCTGTTGCTATCCGATACATTCCAAGAATTGATATCAAAGCATCATTCAAGCACTCAATTTGATTTAATTTTGATGCGGTGGGTGTTTTTTCATGAGTTATATGAACATGGTGCACTAATATGATTTTCTGAGTTTTGGCATTTAATTTCTCTTTGATTTCTTGATTAAATTTGTAATTGGTACTTGATTGATGAGGTTATATGTATTCTCATGAGACTATAATTTATTTGGAGTCATTAGAGTTGAAATTAAGTTGTAATTGAAGAAAAAAGTGAAGAAGGCTGAGCTGCAAATTCTAATTCTTTAACCTTTGCTCAAATCTGGGCATTGAAGTGTGGCGTGCTACACGATCGTATAGCTTCGGATGCTGAACGATGTGTACACAGACTAGATGATCATGTAGCTGTGGGCGCTGGGCATTGAAGTGTTGTTCGCTACACGATCGTGGAGCTACAAGAGCTAAACGATGTGAAGAGACGCTATACGATAGCACTCCACGATCGTATAGCTTTGTGCAGGCGCTATACAATGGCACTACACGATCATATNAAGAGCTAAACGATGTGAAGAGACGCTATACGATAGCACTCCACGATCGTATAGCTTTGTGCAGGCGCTATACAATGGCACTACACGATCATATAGATTTGTGCATGCACTAAACGATCAGAAGAGACGTTATATGATAGCACTATACGATCGTGTAGCTTTGTTCGGTGCTAGACGATGGCGATACACAATAGTTGAGAAACGCTATACGATAGCACTACACGATTGTGTAGCTTTGAGCGGGCGCTAAACGATGTCAAGAGGCGCTATACGATGACGTTACACCATGAGGTAGACACTAGATGATAGACATCAGTGTTACATGATGAGCCTTAGTGAGATTTCAAGCATGGAGCGAGAGTAGCTGGTTCGACCAGTTTTCTTGAGGTCCTGTCCGGTTCAGCCTCAAAAGGTTTTTGGCTGGTCCGGTTCGGACTTTTCTGGACCGGTTCAAGTTGTTTGGGTTCGGTTTAGAGCGGTAGTGGTTCAAAAGCGGTTTTGAAGCCGTTTTGTAATAATTAGGCTTTTGTTTGCTTGTTTATGCCAAAACTAAAACCATATCAGTTTGTGTTTAATTATTTATGCATTTGATGTACGTTATAGTTAAATAAATCTTGCATGTGAATACAGTATGCCATGTAGATTTAAAATCCCACCATAAGAAGCATATTACATGCATTGAAAGTATGTTATAAAATGTTATAATATATAGTATGCATGTTTAGGGTTTCTTTTATTTAATATAATTGTTATATTGAAAATTGAATGCCTTTGATGTATATTGTGGATGTTTAACATGTCTAAAATTTTGTAAGCTATTATAAAATTGGGCTAGATGTTTAAAATCCATAACAAAGAACAACTGCATGCTCACGTAGGTTAACCACCAGTTTCAATAGTTAAAATAGATCGTTAAATTTGTAAAACTCGGATTACAAACTCAATCGGTATATAATCCTGTCTAAGGTTGGGGGTACTTAAGTTGACGGTTTACGGAATACCTCCTACCTGGGGATTATGGCCGAATTATTGAGCATTGTTAACCGGTTTTATGAGCATACGTGAGTGATGTGAGGTAATAAAATGGTTTATCACCTAGACATCGTAGGTTAAAATCCATTTATAAATGTTATACTTGGATAAACCACATAGACTTAGGGTAGTTTGTTTAGCCGAAATGAACCTAAGTATAAATTTACGTAATTAATAGAACACTTCAGTAGGAGTTTAATAACTTCTATATGATAAAGTTATTAGAACACTTTAGTGGGAGATTAATAACATATATGGTACATTATTTTTTAGCTCTCACATCCCTAAGAGTTCACAATCCAGATTTAAGCAGTACTTCGTGTCATCCTAGGAGTGACCTCCATACAGAAAGTTTTTTTTTTAGCATAAATCTAGATTTTCGTGAATAAGGGGAAGTTATTCAAACATAAATCAAATATATAATATAGATATATTTCAACTACCCCGTCTCCACATAGTGTAAACCGTGAGATTCATATGACGCTTCGTGTCACCTTGGGAGTGACCTCCATACGGAAAGTGTTTGTATGAGTCCATAACAAGGTAAACAGGGAAAGTTATTTATAGCAAGTGGGTGAAGGATATATGTCAATATATCCTATGGTCTCTTCCATTAGTTTGGACCGTGAGATTCCTATGTTGCACCTGCTTGTTTGCTTTAAGCAACCCTTGTTAGTCGTTTAACGACGGCTATCCCTATGGAGGGTTGTAACATAGGATTCAGAACAACTCAAACTCCAAAAGTGGATAGGATTACTTAGGTCCATTCCCAACCTTGACTCTCCATTTCGGTAGCATAGTTGGGGTCGACCTCTGATGTCTAAAAATGGATGGTTACACTTACAGAATTATTAAGAGTGTTAGTAATTTCAAACCAAAGGCGGTAGCTCACTGACTATCGGAATATGAGTTATTCTGGAGATAGTATTTAGTCAAGAATGTCTTGTTGTAGTATCGTTGCAAATAAATAATGGTTATGGGTACATTATTACTTATTCTGTTAAAAGTTAATTATGGGTTTAGTTACAATTTTCTAATTAGAATTTGTTTAAAATTTTCAGCATGTCAATTTCTTCTAGAATACTCACGTATGAATTAGATAACGGCAAAATCGAATCAACAAACAAATTACTAGCAGTTGATATTTTCAATAGAGTTTTAACAAAGGATTGTCCTCTATCTCCCGACTCATCTAAAATTTTGAATAACATAAATGAGAATGCCAAATTCGAACGACAAGATAGATATGATTTACTTATTATCAAAGCATGTTTAGTGGAAAATGATAAAACCTGGATAATTGATTCAGGTGCCACTAATCATGTTTATACTTTCTCACAGGAAACAAGTTATGGGAGACGGTTGACAGAAGGCGAAACAATCTTTAAGGTAGGGACCAGGGAGATTGTTTCAGTTAAAGCAGTGGGAGATATGAAGTTATTTATAGGAGATAAGTACATTTATTTGAAAAATGTTTATTATATTTCTTCTATGAAAAAGAATCTAATATCTATCTCTTGTTTGCTAGAACAAAATAATAAAGTTTATTTCAAGAATGATGAAGTATTTATCAATACAAGAAGTAAACAATTTTGTTCAGCAAAATTAGAAAATAACTTGTATATGTTAAAACCGACTGAGGTTAAAGCCGTGTTGAACATAGAGATGTTTAAAATTGCTGAGACTTATAAGAAAGGGAAAATTTCTCCAAATGCCTATCTTTGGCACTTGAGACTGCGTCACATAAATCTCAACAGGATTGAGAGACTGATTAAGAAAGGTCATCTAAATAAGCTAGAAGATAGTTCATTACCACCTTGTGAATCCTGTCTTGAGGGTAAAATGACAAAAAGATCTTTTTCTGGAAAAGGTCTTAGAGCCAAAAAATCCTTAGAACTCATACACTCAGACCTTTGTAGTCCTCTAAATGTTAAAGCATGAGGAGGGTATGAATAGTTTATCAGCTTCATTGATGACTATTCTAGGTATGAGCATATTTACCTAATGCGCCAAAAGTCTGAAACTTTTGAAAAGTTCAAAGAGTATAAGGCTGAGATTGAAAACCAGTTAGGTAAAAAGATTAAAACACTTTGATCAGATCGAGGTGACGAGTATATAGACTTAGAATTCCATAACTATTTGATTGAACATGGAATCTAGTCTCAACTTATAGCCCCTAGCACACCTCAGCAAAATGGTGTGGCAGAAAGGAGAAACAGAACTTTGTTGTACAAGGTTCGTTCCATGATGAGTTATGCTCAGTTACCAAATTCTTTCTGGGGACATGCACATGAAACTACAGTGTATATTTTGAATATAGTTTCCACGAAAAGTGTTTCTGAAACACCTTATAAGCTCTTGAAAGGATGTAAAGGAAATTTACGTCACTTCAGAATTTGGGGTTGCCCAACACATGTGTTGGTATAAAATCCTAAAATGTTGGAACATCGTTCAAAATTATGCCTATTTGTACGCTACCCAAAAGAAACGAAAGGTGGTTTCTTTTACGATCCTCAAGAAGACAAGGTATTTGTATCGACAAATGCGACTTTCCTAGAGGAAGACCATATGAAAATCATTAACCTCGCAGTAAGCTAGTAATAAAGGAAATGTCAAGAGAAACGATAAATGCATCAACAAGAGTTGTTGATAGAGTAGGTTTATAAACAAGAGTTGTTGATGAAACTGGTACTTCACATCCTTCTTAAGAGTTGAGAATTCCTCGTCATAATGGGAGAGTTGTGCAATAGTCTGACCGGTACATGGGTTTGACTGAAACTCAAGTCATCATACCAGACGATGGCTTAGAGGATCCATTGTCTTTCAAACAAGCAATAAATAATGTGGATAAAGACCCATGGATTAAAGCCATGGACCTTGAAATGGAATCTATGTATTTCAATTCTGTATGGGATTTTGTAGATCAACCTATAGGGGGAAAACCCATTGATTGCAAATGGATCGACAAGAGAAAACCAGACCAAGCTCGTAAGGTACAGACCTATAAAGCAAGACTTGTGACAAAAGAGTTTACCCAAAGAGAGAGAGTAGACTATGAAGAAACTTTCTCTCCGGTTGCCATGATAAAGTGAATTAGGATACTCTTGTCCATAGCTACATTTTATGATTATCAAATATGGTAAATGGATGTTAACACAACCTTTCTGAATGGCTATCTTGAAGAGAGTATCTATATGTCTCAACCAAAAGGGTTTATTGAATATGAGATTTGACACTGATACGATTTTGAACAAAATGTTGATGAACATCGTTAACAAAACTGTGTATGCAAGAAAATCGTTAACAAAACTGTCATTTTTCTGGTATTGTATGTTGATGATATTCTACTCATAGGGAATGAAGTAGAATTTCTAGCTGGCATTAAGAGATGGCTAGCTTCACAATTCCAAATGAAAGATTTGAGTGAAGCAAAGTATGTTCTTGGGATCCAAATAATTCGGAATCACAAGAACAGAACATTAGCATTATCTCAAGCATCATATATAGACAAGATGTTGTCTAGGTATAAAATGCAAAATTCCAAGAAAGGAACATTACCTTTCAGACAAGGAATTCACCTGTCTAAGGAACAAAGTCCTAAGACACCTCAAGAGGTTGAAGATGTGAAACGAATTCCATATGCATCAACAGTAGGAAGTTTAATGTATGCAATGTTGTGTACTTGTCCCGATATATGCTATGTCGTAGAAATAGTCAGCAGATTTCAATCCAATCTTGGATATGATCATTGGATTGCCGTTAAGAATATTCTAAAGTATCTTCAGAGAACGAGAGATTATATGCTTGTGTATAGTGATAAGGATATGATCCTTACTGAATATACTGATTCTGACTTCTAAACCAATATTGATTCTCGGAAATCAACTTTGGGGTCAGTATTCACTCTAAATGGAGGAGCAGTTGTGTGGAGAAGCATCAAGCAAAGTTATATTGTTAACTCCACAATGAAAGCTAAGTATGTAGCTGTAAGTGAAGCAACAAAAGAAGCAGTATGGCTCAAAAAGTTCCTGACTGACCTGGAAATAGTTTTTAATATGCACATGTCATCACTCTCTATTGTGACAACAATAGAGCAGTTACAAATTTAAAGGAATCTCGAAGCCATAAAAAAGGAAAGCATATCGAGCAGAAGTACCATCTCATCAGGGAAATTGTACACAGAGGAGACGTATTGTCACGCAGATAGCTTCACAAGACAACTTAGCTGATCCATTTACAAAAGCCCTCTCAGCTAAAGTGTTTGAGGGTTACCTAATAGGACTAGGTCTATGAGATATTCATTACTAGGGCAAATAGGAGAATTATGGGTATTAAAATGCCCTAGTTTATTGTATTTGTACGTTCACTCCTTGTAAACTCAACATTGTATTTATTTGTATATATTATTCCATTGGAGTTTTAGTCCAAGTGGGAGTATTGTTGGATTTTATGTGCTAAAACTTGCAGTCTGTAAAAAGATAAACATTTTCTATGGTCAATAAACTTATTATTAATTTGATAAATTGCATACATAAAAGTCTAAATCCAATAAACTAAGATCCATGACTATTATATGAATACTTGAATATTATGTAAAGACATAAAGATGGATCAAGTTCGAGTAAATAGCAAAAACGATCTATAGTACATGATTAAGGTTGGGTACCTTATTTTGGTAACATTATTAGATGCGACCTACTCTGTAGTTGTTACAAAGAATTGTAAGCTACAAACGAAGTGATCCTAATTCATACATGTTATGACATGAGGAGTAGGGGCATCCTATGCAATGAGTTTGCATATGATCAGACCAAGAAATATACTTTATAATGTTGTTTAATGTATAAGACTGACTATTTCACTTAGATAACCTTGGTAACTCATTCATAATCCTGAGTTAAACTATGAACTCCTGTTTATTCGGGATTATCCTTAGATTTTCATAGGTGAGGGTTGGTTCAATAGTGTTGGCTCAATAAGCCTACCCGATTTAGGGATAGAAGAAAGATTAATCTCTCAAGTACTTAATCCAAGTTTTGAAAAAGGGACCTCACCCTCTCACTGGGCTGAGAAAGTCTTGGTTTAGTGACTGGATCACAAACTAGTTATTCATTAGAGGATCAATAGAAACTTAAGGAATAAGACATAATCTCGAAAGGTCGACTTACTAATTATGGTTAAATCATGTGGACATAATATATCTATAGTGAGAGGAGTGCAACTATGGGCTTTAGTGAAGTGACCCATTAGTTAATGAATGAGGGTTAATTCGGTGTAATGAGTTTAGCCAATTAATCTCAGATTGTTGGAGCCCATGATCTGTAGGTCCGTGAGGTTCTCTTACTAGCTCGTAAATGGATTAGCTTTAGAGTAGCGTGATAAGTTAATTTGAAACGTTCAAATTAGAATTAAACAGAATAAAAGAATTAATATTTAAATATGATTTAAATATATGGATCTGGATTTGTGTAAAATTAATTTAATATTTGATATTAAATTAATTAGAATTATTTAAATTGTTTAATAACTATTTATTAATTTTATTAAGAAAATTAATTTATGAAATTAATTTTATAAAATTAATAATATTTTCAATTCTAGAAATCAAATTAATTTTTGAAATCAATTGAAAAAGATTGAAAAAGATTGAAAAACACAAAAATGGAATTTTGGTTTTTTCCATTACACCTTCAAGTAGCTCACACAAAACCTACTTCATTTGGCTTCAATAACTCGCATGAGCTGCATCTGATATAGTCATTTTCTTTGCATGATAGTCTGCAATATTTTGAGAAGATTGGAGTGGAATTGAGGCATGCAATCTATAGAATTTTTGTTGAAAAATTCGGGTTGAAGAAGATGTTCTTCAAGTGGGTTGCTGCAGTGAGCACTTCTCCAAGTTCCCTTCATTCAAGCTTATTTTGAGTCCAAAACTCAATCTAAAGCTCCAAGAGAATAGTGGGGAAGATTTTGAGGTGGTCTACAATAAGATTTGGAGAAATTTGCAGCTGGAAATCAAGATTTCAAGAAGTTCTACAAAGGTATGACTTGAAACCCACTTGTTACTGTGTTAGCATGCTTTAGTTACTGCTAAAATTAATGAATTAGAGTGCTTATTGATCCTTGTTGCTTCCGCTGCTTACTGATACATTCCAACAGTGTGTGGTAGTGGATTTCTTTCGTGGTAGTTTGAGGGCTCAGTCTGTGGGCTATAGAGATCTTACTGCTCGAATTGAGGATATTCTATCGTTCTGCTAGCCTGTGGACTGTGTGATGGTGCTTGGTTGCCTTGTTGGTTGGGATGAGATACAAAAGGTTTTATTTTCAATGAAGTATGAGAAAGTTCCTAGGCCAGATGAGTTTTCAGTGGATTTCTATAGATCTACTTGGTGTGTGGTTGGAGATGATTTTTGTGAGGCTGTGCTGAAGTTTTTTGAGTCCTATTATCTGCTTGGTGGTGTTAACGCTACTGCTATTACTTTTATTCCATAGAGGCCTGGTGCTAAGCATATGGAGGATTTCATCCTATTTCATGTTGCAATGTTGTGTGTAAGTATACCTTCTTTTATAAGTGGTAACCATTCAGCGTTTGTTCCTGGCAGATCTATTTGTGACAACATTTTATTGTGTCTGGAGCTTATGGGGGGTTATCAGTTAGATAGGGGGAAGCCGAGATATATGTTGAAGGTTAACCTTTAGAAGTCGTATGATTCGAATAATTGGGATTTCCTGTTTAGTGTGCTGCTTGCTATTGGTATGCCTATTCAATTTGTTTGTTGGGTGAGGGCTTGTGTTACATTTCCAACTTTCTCTGTGATGATCAATGGTTCCCTTGAGGGGTTTATCTCGGGTAGAAGGGGTTAAGGCAAGGGTATCTATTGTCTCCCTTTTTGTTTATGATGGTGATGGAGGTGTTTTCCTGGTTGTTAAATAAGCCTCCTGAGTCGTTTAAGTTCCATGATCGGCGTGAGCGTGTGGGCTTGACTCATTTTGGCATTTGTAAATGATCTTATGATTTTATGTGCAGCTGAGAGGGATTCTTTGGAGTTTATGGGGTGGGTTCTGGGGGAGTTTGCGCAGTTGTCTGGGTTAGTGGCAAATGTGGGGAAGAGTTCCATGTTTATTGCAGATGTTCATTCTAGTGAGGCTGAGGAGCTTGCCGCTTTTATGGGGTTTACCCTTGGAGTGCTGCCTATTAGGTATCTTGGGTTGCCGTTAATGGGTGGTTAGTTGAAGGCAGTGGATGTGCTCCTTTGATCTAGAGGATTACAACTCATATTAGAACCTGGGCGGCTCAATCCCTTTCATTTGTCGGGAGGTTGCAGCTAGTCAGGTCTATCTTACAATCCTTTCAGGTGTTTTGGTGCAACATATTTGTTTTTCTTGCGAGTGTCTCTCATGAGTTGATCGATTGTTATGGAGTTATTTATGGAGTGGCAGTAGGGATAGGCGGGGTGGTGCACAAGTTGCATGTGATGAGGTGTGCTTGCCGAAAGGGTTTGGGGGGGGGGGGGGGGGGGGGGGGGGGGGGGGGGGGGAGGGGTGAAGGTGTGGATTGGTGTGTTTAAACATGCGACTTCGTGGAACTAGGCTGCTATTATGAAGCAGCTTTGGCTTCTTATGGTCAAGTCTGGCTTGTTATATGTGGCATGGATGGAGACGTATATTCTGCATGGTCGGTCCTTATGGGCGATCCGGTGTGAGGCAGGGAGGTCATAGTGCTTGAAGGCCAAGCATATGGTTCTTTTGACAGTGGGTGATAGGAGATCATGTTTTGTGTGGTGGGATCCTTGGTTGCCAGGGGGAGGGATTATGGAGTTGTATGGGTCTAAGGTGGTGTGTGACGCAAAAAGTAATCCTAAGGCGCGATTCTCAGAGTTTGTGGATGGTGAGGGAGGTCGGAGGTGACCTACATTGTCGTGAGAAATGTTAGAGATATGGGGCTTGATTCAGGCAGTGGGGCCTAGGGTGAGTGGGAGGATTATTGGATGTGGGTTTCTGAGTGTTAGTGGTAAGTTTTCTATTACCAGTGCGTGGAAGAGTTTTCGTCTTCATCGTCCTAGGGTGTCATGGGTGTGTCTTCTATGGTCTGAAGGTGGTATTCCGTGTCATTCCTTCTGTGCCTAGTTAGCCGTAAGGGACAGGTTAGGTACTTGGGATTGGTGGAGGAGGTGGGATATGTCGTCTGAGGGGGGGTGTCTTCTGTGTATGGGAGGTGTGGAGTTGAGGACCATTTATTTTTTGAGTGTGGGTTTAGGAGAGAGGTGTGGTTGGGTGTCTTGCGTCAGTTGAGGTCGTCTCATCGGGTGGCGGGATGAAGGGTGGAGTTGAGTTGAGTGAGTCGAATGGAGTTGGGTAAGGGAGTATGTAGTAAGTTGTTTCGTGTTTCCTAGTGTGCTTCTATCTATAAAACCTGACAGGAGCGGAATTGTAGGCTTGATGGGAGTCGGCCGAGAACGGCTTCAGCTTTGCTTCACCTTATGGCTTCTATGGTTTGTGCTTGTGCCGCTTCCTAGCAAGTTGACCTTTTTGGGCTCATCTAGCCTGTGTTTTTTTTTTTTTGTCTTTCTTTCTTTAGTTCTTTCTGTTGTTCTTTGTTCTGCTGTTGTCCCCTGCTTTTGAGTTTTTCTTGCTACTTTTTCGCCTCGGTGGGTTCATTGTTTGAGTTTGGTGTGGTTTTTGTTTTCTATTGGGTCTTGTCTTTGCTCGTGCTTTGTTGTTGTGTTGCCTTGATCCCGGACTGTGGGATCCTCTTTGTTGTTGTATAATAATATTACCTTTTCTAAAAGAAAAAAGTTCTTTGAGAGTTATATACCTACATTGATATATATTCTTACTTTATAAGTTTGACGTATATTTGAAAATCATGTCATTATATTATGAAAATGATATGATATTTGATGCACCAATGAAAGTCTATTAATATTCACAAATTATATATAAGAGTGTAATTTTAATATTATAATTTATACCTATTATCAAATAACCCTATATCTATGAACATTTTAACACAAATTTTGTGCTGCTACTAAATCATATCATTACAAAGTTCTACGATAAAGAGACAGATGAATGATTAAATATAGATGAAAAAGAAGCAATAATAACCAATAATAATAATAATAATAATAATAATTAAAGTTGTTTAATATATTTACTATTTTGTTTGGATATTGAAATATACATGAAGGAAAAGCTTGAAAAACAGATTGGATGCTTGTAGTAGGAGTGATTGTATAGTGAATAAAACCGGCCTTTTGAAGAACATTGGCCCATTCCACATTTGTTCTTTCTTTACCCTTAATGGTATGAGCCATCATTATCATATCCATCATTAACCTTATATCTGATAACTTGATAATTTCTTCATTTTCATCAATCACTACTGCAACAAGTATCATTTTTCCTGTCTTTTCAGGAACGGCTTCTTTGCAATTTTTCAGATTGTGATTCATTCTTCATCATCCCAATCATGTAGAACATTCTCCAATAATATTATATTTGATCACAAAGTTAATTGTTATCCATCATTTATTGTTAGTGAGAGTCTTAAAGCAACAGAAATTAACAATAGGTTTAATTTCAAATAATATTTGTTTGTTTTGTTTTTTGACTAAACAAACTCTATTTTGGTTTTTGAATTTGTAAGATGCTGAGTTTGCTCTTGAAGTTAAAAAATAATTATTTTGGTGTTTTACTTCTATTTTAATTTTTTTTAAAAATGATAGTAAACCAATTTTATGTAGGCACAAGTAAATTGGGAAAAATTGTCTGCAGAAACCAATTTTCCAGTAGCTCCCATCCCTTCAATAAGAGAAATTGGATGTTTTATTTCAATCTCCCATGCTGGAAAATTGGTTTTTGCAGAAAATTTTCCCCTCACTCAAACCCACACCATTTTCCCTTCACAATTAAGCTCAATTTATTGTTGTACCACTCAAATTCAAGGCTGAGAATAATAGAGAAGATCTTTTGGTGATTCACTTAAGATTTGAAGCCGAGATTTCGTGAAGAGTAGCTTAGATTTGCAAGAATTCTACAAAGGTTTGACATCTTGAAACCCTATTTTGTGGAATTATATTTTGCATCTCAACAAAAGCATAGCTCAACTGGCATAGTGATCATATTATCAATTTTGAGATTTGAGGTTCGAGTTCTCCACCCCACACTTTAATTAAAAAATTTATGTGTCATTTAACAATTTTATGCAAGTCAATCACTGTTTTACCTCAATTGCTTTTTGTCAATTTGTTTATGATCCTACCATAAACAAAATCTGACAATTAGGACCAATTTTGTTGGGATTTATGTCCAAAATCTCATATTTTGTATTATATAAACAATATTCATTTATTTAATAAAATTATTAGTTATTTTAGTCAACTTTTAGTCTTATGTAAGACAATCCATTAAACTAAGATCCAAGGTTATTTTATGTAACTTGAATAGTATGTGATAAACATACAAGTGGATCATGTTCAAGTAATAATCTAAAATGTTTGCAGTATATGGATAAGGTTGGGTGTTTTATACTGGTGATATTACCGGTATGACCCACTTTGTAAATGTTATAAGAGTTGTAACTTTTTCAAAAGATTTGATCCAAATTGTTCATGTGGAGACATGCAAGTGGAGGTATCCTACACGAAGAGTTTATACAAGAACGAATTTGCGGAATGATTAGTCTCTCTTTATAACACCAAAAACTAAAGAGATTAACATTTCATAGGATAACCGAATGTAACTCGATCTCAATCTTGAGTGAATTATGAATTCCTATCTATGAGGACAGTTCTTTGATTTTTATGGGTGAGAGTGGCCTGTGTCGACGACTTCATAAGCTTGCCATCTTGGGGACTTATTTAAGTAAGGAGCTAGGAACATAGCTACACAAGATGAAATTCATTCATTCCCATTTTTAGGGTATGTAGATAAATTGCTCCTGTAAAGGCTGATTTCAAGTCTTGAATAATGAAACCTCACCTTCTCACAGGTTTGAGAGAGATTTAGTTTATAGTTGGTCTATATATTGATTGTTTATTAGATGGATCAGTGGTACTCTAAGAGTAAGAGGTAATTACAGGGGTAAAATGGTAATTTTTTTTAGTTGTAATTACGAGCAAATCATGAAGGATCAACTTACTAATAATGATTATATCCATGGACATAGAAATATATCTACAGTATGAACAGTACAGCTATAGATCGTTAGTGGAGTGACCCATAGTTAATGAATGTTGATTAATTTAATTAAAGAGTTTAACTACTTAATCTCGAATCATTGGAACTTCTAATTTGCAGGTCCATTAGGTATCCCTACTAGCTCACTGAGGGTAAAATAACGATAAATTAGTTTTGAATAAATTCAAATTGTTCAAATTGAGTAAGGAAATATGCATTAATTATATGAGATACACTTAATATAATGTATATAGAAACATTACAATGTAAAGTTAAATTTGAATTAGATTCAAAATTAAACTATATAATATGAGAGTATTAATATTTGAATAAGATCATTCAAATATTAAATTAATATGAATAAGATTTATATAGTAAGGGAATTAAATGTTAATTATATATGATATAATTAATATAAATTATATAGATATAAATCAAAGGACTATCCTCATAGACAGGAGTTCATAATTCAATCAGGATGAAAGTCGAGTTACCTAAAGTCATCCTATGAAATGCTAATCTCTTTAGCCAATGGTGTTATAAAGAGAGATTAATCATGTCGCAATCTGGTCTTATACAAACTTTTTGTATAGGATACTCCCACTCGCATGTCTCCACATGAGCGATTAAGATCAAATCGTTTATAACATTTTACAACTTTTGCAACAATTACAAAGTGGGTGGTATCCATAGTGTCACGAGATAAGGCACCCAATCTTATTTACGTTATTACTTGAACATGATCCACCTATATGTCTACCACAAACTATTCAAGTTTTATAAAATAATTTTGGATCTTTCTTTAATGGATAATAGTATATAAAATAATAAACCATTATATCGAATAACATATTAACTAGGAGGCTTTATGGCATACATCCCAGTATTCCTTAGGTTTGAGATTCCATCTCACGATAACTTAGGCTCCCACCTAAGTTATGGTATTAGTGAAGAATGTCTTAGGCTCCCCCTAAGACTGAGACTCCTTCTCTACAAGACTTAAGTTCCCCTCGAGTCGTGAGACTCTTTCACACTAGATCTTTCCTTCGAAAAAGAAAGTCCCCTTTGTCCGTTACAACAGAATCTCCATCTATCTCCATAATGATATGATATTGTCTACTTTGGACATAAACCTTCATGACTTTGTTTTTGGTACCACCCCAAAAGGTCTCGGAGATAATTTTCATCACTTATATACCCATGATCACCTTCTTCTCTATCAACGTGGGATTTTGTTCGCACTCCTAACACTAACAACTACAATTTCTTTTTCTCATTCCTTTCCCCTTCTTTGCCCTTCTCCATTCTTCTCCTGTTTTTTCCCTTAACTAGAAAAAGGGGAGTTTTCTTATATTTCAAATCTAAAACGAGGGGTGTTGTTTTTTTTTTAAAACAATGTAGAAGGGAGAAGAGAGGACAACGTGCCGAGAAAGGGAAAGGAAAAAAGAATTCTATTGAAGTTGCAGGCAATGATGACTACTCAAAACCGAAGAAGGAAGAAGATGAAAAAGGGAGGAGAAAAAAGATGAAGAGAAAAACCGTTAATGGATAGAAAACCCCTTAATTAATAGAAAAACCGTTGGAGGGGCCAAGAATATTGCTACTAAATGTAAACTTGAAGAGTAAAATTATTGGGTTGGAAATTAAATGACCCAAATGTAAGTTAGACCAAATATCAAAGATCTCCAAAGTATATTCTAACATCTCTTAAGGAATGTGTATAATGTAGGATTGAATTTTTTTTTAAAAAAATAATCTCCAAAAAAAAAAGCAGAAAAAGGTTGAACTGAATGGATGGATGTGTGTCATTTTTTAAACTATTCAAAATTGCAAATATATGGTGTCGAGTTTTAATATAATGATTGATTTCAAATATTGTCTAGAGGATTGAGCCATTGATTTAGTTAATACCATTACTACTTCTACCTGAATTAGATTTTAAAGTTGGATTATATTTAATTAACACTTCCTTATTTGGGAGACAACATCTTGAAAGATATGACTAGAAAAGTGACTTCATGCATTGGAATAATAAACTCAACAAATTAATAGTCTACTTTTATCATGCAACATACTTAAGCCAATAAGATGTAATTGTTATTAACTTCTTCTTTTGAGCTTAGTTAATTCTCATGCTTAGATTTAAAACCTAACATATCTGTATAAATTTTATAGACAAGTAAGAGTTTACGAATCTTCTATAATTACTCCTAAAAGTATACCAATGTATCTCGTCTACATTTACAAGTAGACCATTCCTATTTGTCATTATAGGAACTCAGGACTCCTCTTAGAATTAATCAACAACCTCAATTAGAAAATTTTCCCTCTCGTGCAAGATTCTATTAACAGTCATGCATTTTAATTTGTTATTCTAATATAAATTCCACCTTGTAGATCTAAAACTTAAATCAAAGTAACAGCATTAAGGACACAAAATATATGAATGAATGTTGGATAGTAAAAGTCTTTTAATTAAACAAAAAAATAATCTACTAAAGACTCAACACAAATATTGTAATAGATTGAAGAATAAGGCAGAAAATCTAAACATATAGTACCTCTTTAAAATATTTGTAAATATGGAAGTGTTGACAAGTCAACTTTTGAATTTTTTTAATTTTGAATTTTGCTCTCTTTTTTTTTTTTTTGTTGCATGATATTTCCCTCTCTCCCTCGTCTTCCCATTTCCCACTTGAATCATTAAAAAAAAAAAAAAGAATTACAAGACTAAGTATCAAACCCAAGACTTGAAAATGCTTAACTCAAAAGTGACTTAACATCAACGAGTCAATCATCAAGTTTGATTATTATAATAAAACGTTAAATATAAATAGCAAATGAAAACGGATTTGAAAGAAACTATTTTTTTAGTCCCAAAGTTTGCACCATTTTTAGAAACATTTATTAAAAGTTAGAAATAAGAAACTATAATAATTATTAAACAAGTTTATTTCTTAAAAAATGAGAATTGGGAACATTATCAAAAAGGCCAATGATTTATTTTTTTTTCCTTTTATTGGACTTTAAGAGTATGAAGTCAATCGGTAGTATCACTGATAACATGTTACTAGTGATACTATGATATCATGCTATCAATGAAAACGTTCATGCACGATCAAACAATCTAGAAGAATCATTTCATCTCAAATACTACATTACATAATACATAAATACTATCAATGATATCCTTTACATTGATAGAAATAGAAAGATATCACTTACAGTAGTTATCAATAATATCCTTTATGATTATCAATGTAGAAGGATATCATTCTACACCTATATGCATCAATAACAACATACAAACACACTATATGTGTCAACAAATTAATCAAAAGACCCCAATATTTACAAACGCGTATAACATGATATCAAATTCAAACAATAAAAAGCATGAAAATCTTATTATTGATGAAAACATATAAGCAATAGTCACTATTTGGCTATCATTGATAGAAACATATCAGTGATGACAACTAATAGCCCATTTCTAAAATTGAAAGCTATAATTAATAGCGATATCACTAATAACAGTTATCAATAATAGCAACTGATAACACATTTCTCGAATTGAAGCTATCACTGATAGTAGCTATCAGTTGCTATCACTAATAGCAGTTATCAGTGATATTTACCGATAACAGTATCACTTATAGCAACTGATAACAACTATTAGTCATTGCAATTGATAGCATATTTCTTAAATTGAAAGTTATCACTGATAGTAGTATCACTGATTGTAACTATCAGCGGTAACAACTAATAACATACTTCTCAAATCAAAAGTTATCACTGATAGCAGCTATTAGTGATAGAAACTTTTAACACATTTCTCAAATCGAAAAGTTACCACCGATGGCAGCTATCGGTGATAACTACTAATAGCAGCTATCGGTAATAGCCACTGATAGCACACTTTACAAATTGAAAGATGTCTCTGATAGCAACTATCAGTGATAGCTTTCAATTTGAGAAAATCGAGAAGCAATGCGCGCAAAATTGTGGTTGGGCCCAAGTTTTTTAGTCTTTTACCATTTTTTGTTATATACATGCAATTATTTTATCCTTGTACTACGAATTCCATTTATGCAACTAATCCATATGCAATTGATCATAGGCGCAGGAGGTAAAAGTAATTAAAAGGCTCTATTGCACTTAGATAATTATCATGCTTAGAGTTAAAACTTAACATATTTTTATTTTTCACTCTTCGAAATATTGAGACGTTTGAATGTTTAACCTCTTAATTGAGAGTATATTCTTTATACCAATTGAGTGACATATTCATCTTAGCTTTTGTATCTTAAAAATGAGAATAAATCTTAAAAATGAGAATAAAGAATGAGTGATATCATATTCTTATCGCTTTCCTTTTTTTAATTGAAATGCAACCTTTTATTGTCACACATGACAATTTAATATTATAAAAGAAAAGGCATTTTAATTATTTTGATAAAAGAAAAGGCTATTGACCAATCTTGTGGATCCCTAGTGTTTTAGTTGAATCAACTTTCAAAGGTATTTAATACATTAAGGTAGAAAAGATGAATAATTGAAGGATATAATTAAATAAAATTAGCCATCATTGTGTGGTGGGAATCTTTGGTTATAATTAAACTATTTTGAAACATTTCCTTTTGCGCGACTTTTCCATAGCAACAAGAGGTGGCGAATCCTAATGAAATCTTAATCAACTTTTTCACCAAAAGTATTAAATATATATATTCTTTTGAAATAATTTTTATCGTGTAAAAGGATTGCGTATATCATATATCTATAGTTCCTTAACTAAGTTAAGATCTCAAATATTTGTGTTTTCTCAAATAAATAAATAAAATAATATATTTCAAATATTTGCCTTGCCATGTTCAATTTGTTTATACTAATTTGATACAACGTGCATTATACATGCATTATACATGTGGTATAAATTTAAAAAACAAACTTAATTATAAAATTTTAATAATACAACTTTAATTTATGACTTAGAGAGTTTTATTCTTAAAATAAGTCATAAACTAAAATATTTTGTACTATTTTTTTCAAAAAAAAAGTGATAATCATCTTAGTAAAAATAAGACTTTTTTTCTTTTATTTGGGATGTTTTTTTATTATCTTCATAATTTTAAACTTTAATCTGAACCAACATATTACTATTTTAAATAAACATCGTCCACTTGCTTAAAAATATGTATTGATATTTTGATTTATATTATTTGATTATCTTTTTAATTTTAAACTTTAATTTAAAGAAAAAAAGTTAAAACTAAAAGATAGTTATAGTAGAAAAATTGAAGGTTAGGAAAAAAACACAAATGATGTTAACCATATTTTTTATAATAAAAAATAAATGATCTATAAAAATTAAGCAAAATATTCAAAATTTTTAAAATTATTTTAAAAAGTAAAAGAAAGATGAGATAGTGGATGAAAAATGAAAGTTTAATTTAGCCAATTTAGATTTTAAATACTAATATGATTTTATTTTGAATTGGCCAATGTAATAGGACAACTTTTAAATTGGTTAGTGTGGTGGTTGATAAAAAAATTTAATAAAAAATTAGTCGTGAAGATTGAAAATTAAATCTAAAAACGATGTAAAAACAATAAAAATTAAGATTTTTAATTGATAAACAGATGGTATTACAAATTATTTAATTTTTTATAATTAAAATAAATGTACTTAATATAATTAAATAATCATCAAACAAAAGGGTCAAATCTTTTTATTATATCTTTCTAATTTTAATTTTTTAAATTCTAATTTAAACAAAAATATAATTTTTTTTCTATCGAAATACTAAAAACTTAAATATCTTTTTGATTTGCAAAGATCTTTTCGTTATATAAATTTTATTTCAAAATATTATGAAAGGAGAAAAAAAAGAGAAAAATTAAAAGTGGAAAAAAAACTACAAATACTAAAAGTAGTCGATTAAACCTCTGCTTCAACTTTGTTGAAGGTTAAAAACAAGGTCTTCTCTATCCCTCTTCAATATTTCAGGATCGATGGATGAATCTGTGTGAATATAAAAAGAAAACTATAAAAACATATTAAAAAAAATACATGAAATCACTTCCATATGATTTTATAGAATTGAAAAGTGAAAAAAAAAAAATTAAAAAGAGGACATACATTAAAAAGAGAGACGTAGAAGAGATATATGAAGTAGAACAATTAATTTCTTTTAAAGAGGAAGGATAAGAAATATTGAAAAAGATGTTACTATAAAAAAAATAAAAAAAGGTATATATTTGAATGCTACAACAAAATTTCTAGAAAAAATGAAAACAAAAAAGTTGGAGAGCGAGTTAACACTTTCTTTTCTTAAAAAAAGAGATACATACAAAATGAGAAGTTGAATTTAAACTAATGAAAATTTAGATTTCAAATAAATAAATTATATATTTTCCCTATTTTAAGGAATTTGAGATTTTATAGATAAGATGTGAATTTTTAAAAATTATTGTTCCTTCTTTTAATTTGAATTTGAGATAAATTCTTTAAACATGCATGAATCAGGGATAAATTTTGATTTTTTATTTCTTTTATTATTATTATTATTATGTTTTCTTAATTTTAAGAAATCAATAATGATAAGATTTGGTCTTAAATCAAATATTAGAAAAGAACCAAATTTGAAACGAATCATCCACATGAATCATATAGAATTGGGGATAAATTTTGTTTATTTGTTTTTTGTTTATTTGTTGTATTATTACTTCTTTCAAAATTTAAATGGAAACCAATTTATTCTTGGAATCCAAGTGAATGATAAACCATGTAAATCCAATATTGAAAAAAAAAAATTAATAATAATAAGAGTGTGTTCGAAATATATTTTCAAGTATTTAATTTAACAAATAAGTCATTTGAAAAGAAATTGAAATGTTTGGCAACTATTCAAAATAGCTTTTCGAATGATTTTAATCTATTTTTTTCAAAAGTGTTTAAATAAAACTAACTTCAGATTTCATAAATACAAGTGATACTTTCTGCCCTTTTTAAATACCAAATTTTTTACTTTTTTTTTTTCTGCAACTTTCAGCTTTAGGTAGCCGCACATTCCGATGTACATCATTTTAGGTGTATCAGTTAATTGATATACCTCAATATAAATTTTTGAATCTTATCTCACGTATGTTTCTCAATTTTTTAATCTTATTTCTTTCCTCAGAATCACTATTTTTCTTCTCTCTTTAACACAATCGTGATACACTCATCATGCATGTATTTTTTCCAATTTTATTTGCGTGTCAATTTTTTCATCTTTATAATCTATTTTATTTTCATCTTTATAATCTATTTTATTTTATTTTTGCTTGATTTTTTTGTTACTTTTATTTTTTTGTTCAAGAGATCTTCGTGTTTTATTTTAATGTTCTTTTGTTCAATTTATGATTGCTCCTGATGAGGTTGAGTCATATATTAACTCAGGGACCGCTTATTCCAAGTTAGTCTTTTCACGTCCACAGTGGTTTTCCTTCTTTTCTTTGTCCTCAGGGATCTTGACTACCTTAATCTGGAACTTTTCCCCATGAATGTTCATTACAATCTCCCATACCGGTCGAAAGGAATGGTCGTCCCAATATGATGGGCACATCTTCGTTCGCTTTATAGTCCAAAATGAGGAAGTCTGCCAGCAAGATGAATTTGTCAATTGAGATTGTGGCATTTTTCAACTCTTCTTCAGGGTGTATTCGAGATCTGTCCGCGAGCAGGAAAGTTTTCTTTGTGGGCGTGAGTGTGCCAACATTCAATTGTTTGAAGATTGATAGTGGCATTATGTTTATACTTACCCCAAGATCACATAGTGCTTGGCCACTGTAGATCTCTCCAATTGAACATGGTATCGTGAAGATTCCTGGGTCGCCCATTTTTTGTGGGATCATAGCATTTTGCCTTGGGACACTATTGCTACCATTTCTTCATCATTTTGTTTTTCTTTCAGTCTTTGTGGAGTTGGTGGTAACTGGACTTCTTCTGTCTCACAATCTAGAGGCTTGAGGGTGGATGCAACTTCAGGGTTCATTTTCTCATGCTCTTCTAAACTATAGTTCAACATGTCCTCGGTTGTCACCGCATTCAAGTTGGTTGCGATGTGTTCCTCCCCTACTTCCGTAGTCATTTTGTTGTTTAGCACGGAGACTACTAAGCATTGTTCCTTCCCGGTACCCCCAGCGTTTCGAGGGAGCTCAGTTGAGCTTGGTAGCGCTACTTGCGGTCTATTTTTCAGCTCGCCAGCAATTTGTCTCATATGAATTTCGAGATTTCGAATGGATGTTGCTTGATTCGAAAGCACTGATTCGTTTTTCTCAATGTACTGCTTCAGCAAGCTCTCTAAGGACGAAGATTGCGGTGTTTGCGAGCTGCTAACATGATTATGCGTTGGACCATTGTTTTGTGGAAAAAATTCGAGTGGCCCTCCTTTTTGCCCTATTGGTTAGAAGTTTTGTTGTTGATTTTTCCATAAATAATTTGGGTGGTTTCTCCATCTGGGGTTATATGTATCGAAATAGGGGTTAATCTTTACAAAGCACACTGACTGCAGGTTTGCTGGGCATTCCTCCATCGAATGAGTGTCTCCGCAAATGACACAACTTGCGGTTATTTGAGCAATTGCGTTGACCTGCCCTTTCTTCGCTCCCGTGTTATTAATTATGATGTCTTGAATCAAACTCATCATCGCAGTCATATGGTTTTGTAGGGATGCGATGGCCCCATTGTTTGCGTCATTATCTTTAATTCTTAATCTTTGATCGCTTTCTCGCCAATCCTTGTGATTTTTGGAAATGCGATCAAGTATACTCTTTGCCTCCTCATTTTTTTTGTCAAGCAGATCACCAGCTGCTGCCGCATTGGCAGTGGTCTGCGAAGAGGGATTCAGTCCTTGATAAAAGATCTCCATCTACAGGTAGTCTGGTAAGCCATTATTTGGACAGTCTCTTACCAGCTGCTTAAACCTTGCCCAAGCATCACTGAGCGATTCGTCATCTTCTTGTTCAAAATTGGTTATTAATTACCTTCTCCTGGCATTCTCAGTAGGTGGGAAATACTTCTTCATAAACTTTTCCACTACTTGTTCCCATGAAGTGATCTCTCCCGACTCGAAGGAGTATGCCCATTTTCTTGCCTGATCACAAAGAGAAAATGAAAACAAAGTTAGTCGAACTTCTTCGGCAGAGATGTTCGGGAACACAAAAGTATTGCAGATTTCTATAAAACTTCGGAGGTGGGCATGCAGGTCTTCGCCACGCCGGCCTCCGAATTGTCCTACAGTCTGGATCATCTGTAGCATCACCGGTTTCATTTCGAATCGACTTCCGTCAAGGGCAGGCCTCATGATTCCTGGAGAGAAATCATAGTCTCTAATGGGCCTATTGCGATCGTTTGCCAGCAGGATTGGATTCGCCATGACATTGTTTTCGTTTGGTGGTTCATTTCCAGGCTACTCCACCATCTATTCTTTATCTGACTGTTGTGGGTGGTAGCTATTTCTTAGTTTCCGTCTGGATGTCCTCTCAATCTCCGGGTCGTAATTCGCCAGAGATTGCGAGTCTACAAAGAAATTAGAAAAATTACCGTTAGCACACTATTTTGCCGAAGTCCCGGCCAACGGCGCCAAAAAATTGATGCGTTATTTTATGATGTGGAATGATGGATGAAATGCGGTGATGGGATTGTGTTGAGCAATCAAGTTTCCTTAGTGAAATCCAAGTGTAAACCCCACTGATTTTCCTGGTAAGTCCAGGGTCGAACTCAGGGACTTAAAAAACAATATGTGGTGGTAATTTTTAGGACAACTTTGCGGTAACCGGAGTCTCAAATAGTTGTTTGGTTTTGT
Organism: Benincasa hispida; assembly: GCF_009727055.1. Taxonomy (NCBI): domain Eukaryota; kingdom Viridiplantae; phylum Streptophyta; class Magnoliopsida; order Cucurbitales; family Cucurbitaceae; genus Benincasa; species Benincasa hispida. The sequence goes on along the minus strand of NC_052353.1, from coordinate 54,461,111 downwards.
GGATTGCGGTAATGAAAAATAAACAAATGCGACGGATTTGAGAAAAGTCTGATCGTGTGATAGATGCACTGAGTATGCGGATGAACGGGTTGAGAAAGTTTTTAGCTAGCGTTACTTGGGAATGCGTCAGACTATATGATCATGCTACAACCATGGACAACAAGTCATTTTCCAATTCAAATGCGATGCTCCTAAGTCTAGAACGCATGTGTTGAATGCAAAAGTGTCCATAGAACTTATTCCTAAGTCTCTACTCTTTTTCTATGCGATGATGCATGATGCACAAAGGCAAGGTGACCGCATACAATCATATCCTATTTCTAGGATGCATGCGATGCGTTAATAGCAAATAGTGCTTATTCCTAAGCTCTTATCTCTTGTTTATGCGTTCTAATCTGACTCTCTCGAGCCTAGATTCTAACCTGACCTTCCCAGGCCTAGATCCTATCCTTAGTCTACCCTCCCAAGTATCTCTAATGGACGAATGAGCATACATAATACAAGATAATAGCATAGAATGAAGATTCCCAGTTGTGCTAGCTAAATGATTCTCAACCCATTCAATAGATTTAGCTACTCATGCGTAAATAACAGAGAGTGAACAGATATAGAGAAGTAAATTCCATTACGATAATGAGTTTGAGTACAAAATAACAATGGAAGATAAAAGTAGAGAGCCTGGTAGAAATTCCTTGCTGACCGAGGCTTTTACACTGTCAATCTCTATTCGGTTCAAAAGATATTTCTACTTCTGCAAGAGTTAGCCCTCTCTCTATTCTTGAAGCTTCCGGCGCTCTCTCAAGATTACCAGAACGATCTGTCGGCACAACCTCCTTCTCTCACGTTCGCCTTAAAATAAAAAAAAATTTAAGAACAAGGCTAAACTATCAACAGAACTGTGAACTCATAAGCAGCTGAACTGGTTAACCCCTTTTCTGAAGGATGCCCTTGGTATTTATAGAACTTCCAGGGTGAAAGATGGCTTCTCTCTCATGATTGCACAGATGGGATGACTAAGTTGCGGCAATCCTTCTCGAGCAAATGTTTGCGAACGCAATCACAGCAAAGCCTTGCGGTAGTGCTGCGTTCGACTAATGATTTCCTATGATCGTAATTTCCGCCTTGCGTCAACGCATATTCTGCATAAAAATACAAAAATCAATTGTTCCTATGCGATGAACGCATGCGATCGCAATATTATGAATTTGATGCTTTTTGGACGCAATCTAACACTTTTTATCAACGCAAACCAACATTGTTTAACAACTTAACACTATGATAACGTACATTTCTGCCCTTTATCAACATACCACGAGTTTTAGGACATAAAACCCAATAAGTAGAGAGGTCGTTCTCTTAAGTATTAATTCCAAGTCTTGAACAAGGGGCCTCACCCTCTAATTGGCCCGAGAGGGGCTCGATTTGGTGATTGGATCACAAACCAATTGGTCATTAGAAGATTAGTAGGACTTAAGAAGCAAGATGTAATCTTGAGAGTAAAACAACATTTGACCCAGTTGTTATTACGAACAACCTGTGAAGGTAAACACAGTGATTACGGTTAAATCAAGTCGATAGAAATATATCTATAATGAGGGGAGTGCAACTACTGGCTTTAGTGGAGCGACCCAGTAGTTAACAAATATTGATTAATTTGGTTTAAAGAGTTTATCAATTTAATCTCGAATCATTGGAGCCCATGATCTGTAGGTCCATTAGGTTCCTCTACTAGCTCAGAAACGGAATAAATCTTAGAATAGAGTGATGAGTTTAATTTGAAATGTTCAAATTTAAATTAAGGGAATTAGTAATATATACGATATAATTACACGTTTAATTATTGAATTAAACAAAATTAGAGAATCAAATAATATTTCAATTTGATTGAAATATCAATTACATGAATAGGGATTCATGTATTAGGAATCGGTGATTAAGTAATTTGATATTTGATATCAAATCTCAAATTTATTAGTAGAATTCATTTTGATTAAAATTAAAATTGAATTGATTTCAAATTAAAATTTAATTCAAATTTAAACAAAATTGGAAGAAAGTGGGGTTTTCCCACTTTCTCCAATTAAGACTTCGACCTACTCCTTGTTTCCAATTAAATGCAACTTTAGGTGTCAAATTTAGGGACAAATAAGTTGCATGCTGAAATTGACTAAAAACCTGAAAAGATTGAGCTGAGAGAAGGATAGGAATCTGATTCTTGGGCTAGAAAAAAAGATTGAAGAAGTGTTCTTCAATGGCAGCAAAAAAACCTGTCCTTTATAAAAATTCCCTCTATTCAAGCACATTTTTGTTCTCACAAGTCAATCTATGATCCTAGAGAATAGTAGGAAAGATCAAGTGGCGATCTACATTCATGGAGTGAAAAATCAAGCTAGAACATGAAAAATTTGGTATTCTTCAAAGGTATATATTCAGAAATCCTACTTTGCTTTATGAACATGCTAACTTAGATGATAAAATTGATAAATTAGAGTGCTTAATAATCTTGATTTCTCCCGCTAATTGTATGCTAACTCCATCAATTGGTATCAAAGCATGATTTAAGCACTCAATCCGTGTTAATTTCAGCTTAGTTGGTGTTTCTGATAGGTTGTATGAAAATGGTTGCTGATGTAGATAATTTCAGTTTTGGCATTAAAATTCTCTTCAATTAAGTGTTAATTATTGTAATTAACTCTTTTTTTTATGGGCTTTAATGTATGGTTAAGAGTCTTAAATTTGTTATGGTCAATAGAGTTACATATAGGTTGTAATTGATGAAAGAAGCAAGGAAGGTCAGTAGCAGAAAATCAACTTTGATGCTACTTCCAGTCAACGCTACTCATCCCAGCCCAAAAACAATGCACGTGACCCGACCGATGGTTCGAGTGAACCAATTCATCCGGTTCGGGTCTGGGAGGTTCGGTTTAGACCCTTTTTTTGGCCGATTCAACCTATTTTAAAACTGTGAAGGTCCAATTCGGGCGGTTCTGGTCTGATTTGTGTGGTTTCGAACGATCAAAAGTTTTTTTAAGCCAGTTTTGATTATTATTGTAATTATTTAGGTTTTTTGCTTGCTTAAGAATGCCAAAACTGGTCAAAATCAATTAATAAATCTTGTATGTGCATATAGTATGTTTAAAATCCCACCATAGGAAGCATGTAGCATGTATTGAAAATATGTTATAAAAGGTTATAATATATAGTATGCATGTTTAGGGTTTTAAGTTTTTAATATAAGGTGTTATATTAAATTTTGAAATGCTTGATGTATGTTATTGTATACAAAGCATGTCTATAGTTTTATAAGTTGTTATAAAATTGGATTAGACATTTAAAATCCATAACAAAGATAAGATGCACTTCACATAGGTTAAAAAATAACAACTTGTTTTAATAGTTAAAATAGGTCGTTATATTATAATATTGAGGTTACAAACTCAACGGGTATATAATCTTGTCTAATGCTGGAGGTATTTAAGTTGGCGATTTACAGAACACCTCCTACCTGAGGAATATGGCTGAATACTTGAGCGTTGTTAACCCTGTTTTATGAGCATGTGTGAGTGATGTGAGGTTTTAAAGCTGGTTTATCACCTAGACATCATAGGTCAAATCCAAATATAAAAGTTATATTTAGAAGATCACCTAGAATTAGGTTGTTAATTAGCCAGAATAGACCTGAGAAAATTTTACCCAAAAAAATAGAACACTTTAGTGGGAGACTAATAACCTATACGATATGTTATTCTTAGCTCTCACGTCCCTAAGAGTTCACACCATGGGATTCATGTTTGGCTTCGTGTCACCCTAGGAGTGACCTCCATTCGGAAAGTGTTTACATGGGTCAATAAAAAGGTGAATAGGGGAAGTAGTTCATAGTAAGTGGGTGAAGGATATATGTTAACGTGTCCTACGGTCTTTTCCATTAGTTTGAACCATAAGATTCCTAGGTTGCGCCTGCTTGTTGTTTTTAGGCGATATAAGCTAGTCATTTTATGGCAGCTATCCCCTCGAAGGGTTGTAACATGGGATTCAGAACAACTCAAACTCCATATATGGATAGGATTTCTTAAGTCCATTCCCAACCTTGACTCTCCAATTCAGTAGCATCATTGGGGCCGACCTCTGAAGTCTAAAAATAGTTGGTTACACTTACAAGAGTTACTAAGTGTTAGTAAGTTCTTGACAAAAAACAGTAACTAAATAACTATAGGAATAAAATTTACTTTGGAGATAGTATTTAGTCAAGAATATCTTGCTTCAGTAAAGGAATATTTGACTGCCCCTTGGTAGCAAGACTCAATAAAATATCGTTCCAAATAAATAATGAAATTTGGGTACTGTATTACTTTTGCTAAAATTGAATTGAATTTAAAAAAGCAATTTACTAATTAAAATTTGTTTATAATTTCAGCATGTCAACTTCTTCAAAATCACTCGCTTCCGATAAGAATAACGGTCTTAATTATTTAACATGAAATATAAACATAATACTAGCATATGATGATTTAAAATTTGTTCTAACAGAGGAATGTCCTCAATCTCCCAACCCATCTGTAAATCAAAAGGTATTGAATGTCATAGATGAGGAATCAAAATAAGCACAACAAAGTAAATATAGAGATATTTAAAACAGCTGAAACTTAAAACAAGAAATGGAAAATTTCTCCTAATACCTATCTTTGGCACTTAAGACTGGGTCACATTAATCTCAATAGGATTGGGAGTGGACTTCTAAATCAGTTAGAAGATAACTCTCTACCACCATGTGATTCTTGTCTTGGGGGTAAGATGACCAAAAGATCTTTTACAGGAAAAGGTCTTAGAGCCAAAGAACCCTTAAAGCTAGTAAATTCAGACCTCAGTGGTCCAATGAATGTTAAAACTCGAGGAGGGTCTGTGTAAACCCCGAACCCTAACTTTCCTACTAAAGTATGTTAATTAGTATGTTAAGTAAGATTAAAATTTATGATAATAATATTGCTTGTAGGGAAAAAGCTTGAGAGTGATAGAAGAAGAAGAAATATTGTAAGTGTTAAATATTTAGGCTCTTATATGTTAAAGTGTACGTATATATGGTTAAAAGAAGGAAATTTAGCTAAATTTCAAAGCCAAGATGCATTGGTGGTGTGTAGTAGAGTAAGCATCTGTTGAGGTTAGGATGAGCACTAGCCAGATATTAAGGCAAGGAGTAGGGCACTGAATTGTTGGACAAGGGTGAGGAAGCCATGCATTGAGCATGGGCTATGCGCTAGCCATGCACCATATTAAGGTTAGAAGGCTTGGACGTACGCAACATGGGCAAGGTTGCCTTAGGCGCTGTGACAACAGCATGTGATGGTATGTGTTGCCTAAGCAAGGATGTGCGTGCAAGAGAGGCCAACATTGATCGTTACACCGAGCGATGGGCGCAAGTGGCGTTAAGACATGCACTGGCCGAGTAGGTGTATGCATCCAAGTGCTACCGTACGGTGATGAGTGTAACAAGCCATGTGTTCGATTAGAAGGAGTACTCAGCTTAATAACCAACTTAAGTGGGCCAGTTGTAGGCCAGTTGTCAAGGTTAGGAGAAGAGGTGATTCTAGAGCCATTTGAACGGCTGATGAGTGTAGTTGATGTCTCTAGGCTACTGGAAGGAAATTCTTAGAGATTCGAGTTGAAATCTGAAGTATTCTTCAAGAAGGTTAGACTCTCGGGTGAATCTTGGTAAGTAGTAGAGATCGAAAGATTTCGAGCTGAGCATAAGGAATTTGAAGCTCAAATTTTAAGGTAAACAAGTTCATACATATTTAACAAGTTTGTAGAAGGAAATTTGCCAAGAAAAGGTTTGAAAAATAAGTTATTCGAGCTCAAATTTGAATCTAAATTTTTGGTTTGAATAAGCAAACAGCTGCAACCATTGAGTAAGCAGGCAGCTCAATCGGCAAGCTGCAGATGCGCGAGGATAGGCTGACGCAAGACGCTATGCCAGTGTCCACCTGAGGAGTGGGCATAAGGTTGCGCTGAGTATGCGATGGTGTGCAGTTGAATGGGCGTATAGGCTTGAGTTGGCACATGGGTGGTGCTAGTTGACCACAAGGTTTAACATTATTAAGCCAAGGAAGCTCTTAGTGTTAAACGCATAAGGAAGGTATGCGTTGAGCTGAAGGATGATGTTCTAAGTTGATGGTTAAGATTGTTTATGTGAGTTAGTCTCACAAGGGGACTAATAGCATTGACCAAACATGTTTATTATTTCCACAGGGTTAACGGCAATATGGAAGGCTTATCAACCCTAGGAAGGACGCCCAAGGCTGTGAATGACAAAACTAAATATTTTTCCAATGAGTAAACTCATGTTTTACTTAAAAGTTTAGACTCATGCTTGCTTTATTTATAAGAATGTTTAAGATAGTTCCATGCAAACTGGTTTTTAAAGAGCCTATTAACACATGACTTAGTTTAAAGAAGTGATGAAAGCATGTTCAAGTATTTAGATACTTTATGTTACAAGCATGCGTTAGAAGTTCATGATTATATGATAAGGATGTTAAAGCATATGTTCATGTTACTATGCTTTTATATATACATGTTTAAATGAGTAAATTTGTGTGATGATTATGATGAACCCGATATTGAAGGACAGTGAGATTGAGAAGGTATCCAAGCCATAGTACCTAAGGTATGATGGTACTTAGTTATTACCACGTGTACATAGGTAAAGTTGACGTTGGTTGTGTTGAGATTACTTCATACAAACTAAGGATAGAGGTTGAGGGATTGAGCAAAAGGATTCTCTCTCAACAAGGTTTAAGAGGAGTTATGATGTTTTAATGTTTACAGAGATTCTACACTTAAAAGTTTAAAGTGTGAGTTTTCTAGGTAGTTTTTAGTTTTAAGCATGATGATTAAATTTTATTACTTACTCACTAGGCTAGTAGTTTATTCTTTTTAAATGTTTTCCTTTTTTCCAGGTAATGGTCATCTCCCTAGAAGTTAACTGCCCCGATGCTCTACCACTCAAGGACTCAAGATAAACTCAAAGTTTAAGGTGACGTTCTAGGTGTCTACATTGTTTATGTCTATACATATGTGTTGTTCATGCTAGGGACTAGTGAAAAATGTAAGGACCCACTGAACTCTATAACTTTTATTATAATGTAATTATGTTGTGTGTTCCACACTGGTGTTCTGAGGTTGCTTTTATGTGTTTGCTAAATGTTGTATGTGAGTTCCAGGGTTTCCTCTGCATGTTAAAGAGGCAAGTTAAGCAGTGAGTGCCACAAAAGGGTTGGTAATCGTTGTTGTCACATTCTCTTCTAGGTCAAGAAGGTAATCTTTGAAGGGGTGTGACAAGTTGATACTAGAGCATAAGGTTTTGGGAGAAAGAGAGAGTTCATGCATTAGTTTAGGTCTATATTATGAGTCCCTAGAATGTGTACTTTATAATTGGATAAAGATGCCAAGAAGAAGTGGCAGGAGGAGAAAACAGACAACAGAAAGGGACCCTGACCCTACCATTAGAAATCTCGATGTCCGAGGGGATCCATATCTAAATAAGATGAATGGTAGAGATCTAGTAGTTTAGGAAACGACTTTAGAAGGAGAGTCGAGTACCCAGTAGGTGGGAGCAGATCCTCAGCTAGAGGATTGATTGTTTGATAGGATTGCCCAGAGGTTAGCAGTGAGTGTAGGGTCCATGCAGAGAAGAAGTACGTCATCGAAAGGCTTAAATCCTTAGGTGCGACGACGTTTGAGGGTGCCACAGATTTAGCAGATGCTAAGGTCTGGTTAGACTTAATTAAGAAGTGCTTTAACGTGATGTGATGCCTAGACGACCATAAGGTTGGGTTAGCAGTGTTCCTATTACAAAAAGAAGCTGAGAAATGATGGAAGATCATAGACGCCAAAAGGAATCAATTAGAGGCTATAACCTAGTCAGAGTTCAGGAAAGCCTTTGAAGATAAGTATTATCCTGACCTTTGAAGAGGGATGAGTTCCTCAAATTAGTTCAGGGATCGATGACGATCGCTGAATGTGAGCAGAGGTTTATGAAGCTATCTCAATATCTTCTTTCGATTATAGCGGAAGTGAAAGATAGATGCAGAAGTTCGAGAATGGTTTGAGGAAGGAAATTCGTACTCTAATCATTTCTATAGCTAACTGGATGATATTCACACAGTTAGTTAAGACAACTACTAGAATCGAAAAGAGCTTAGCAAATATGGATCAGGTGTAGAAAGGAAAATAGAAGCAACAGAGAGCTCCAGCAGAATCAAGAGGTAGGAGTTTTAGGCCTCATTTCGCTAAGCAGTTAGCTATAAAAGGATAGGGAGCAGTGAGTCAATAGGGTTTAAGCAAAAAAAGATCGAGACCTACACCTGGTTTAGTTAGTATATCAGGGATTAAACGTGCTGGCGAGTCTGTAGCTAGTATAGGTGAGAAACCCCTATGTGTAAATTGTGGCAAACGTCATTTAGGGACATGTTACAGTGGAAGGAATGTTTATTTCCAGTGAGGAAAGGAAACCATTTCAAGAAATAATGTCCTTAGTTAGCTTGTGAAGCTCAAGTAGAATGGAAGGTGATTTTTCAAACAATAGATCAACTGAAAGCAACTGGAGCCAGAGGTGAGGGTTCCAGTGGAGCTAAGCAAAAAGAAGTTGTAAGACGACCCTTAGCAGAAGGGTAGAGTGTATGCAGTGACTCACCAAGAGGCAAAAGAGGCACCAAATGTTGTAACTGGTAAAGTAACTCTATGTACTCAGTCTTCTTATGTGTTATTAGATCTTAATGCTACACATTCCTTCATATCTAACATGTTTGTATTTCATATAGATAGGATGCTTGAAAGCATGCCTGATGATTTTTTTATTTCTACACCTATTGGAGACATACTTGTAGTCCGAGAATATTATAGGAACTGTGAGGTAGTCATTGACAACTAGAGTTTATGGGTTGATCTGATTCCACTAGAATTACTTGAGTTTGATGCTATTTTAGGTATGAATTTTCTGAGTAGGTATTATGCCTCTATTGGTTGTTTTAAGAAAGAGGTAGTGTTTATAAGGCCAGGGGAACAGGAGATTTTGATTCTAGGAAGCAAAAGACTTCTCCCTAGCAGTTTGATCTATAGTTAAAGCTAGGAAGTTGTTGAACAAAGGATGTGTTGCATATCTGGCACATGTGGTTGTTTCACAGGATAAGAAGTTTGTCACACCCCTTCCCAGATTACCCTTTCAACCTGGAAGAAGATGTGACGACAGCAGTTACTAACCCTTGGCCAGCACTTACTCCCTACTCTAAACAATCTCCTGGGGAAGGAACCTGATAAACATTTATAAAATATAGCACCGAATCATGCACAGGGAACACATAACTTCAGCCTTAACATATCAACAAGCTTAACATACAATAGTTATAATATTTACAGACAACTAGATTCAACTGGGCCCAAAATAACCTAACTAGTCCCTGACATCCCTCATAACATGTGTACACTATTTATAAACATCAACCTAAGTTCCTTCTTTAGCCAAGTCTTTGAGTGGAAAAGTAGTAGTAGAATCAACCTTGGGGAAACTGACCGTTACCTGGGGTGGGAAAACATTTAAAAAAAAATCGTGAGCTAATTGCCCAGTGAGTGACTTATAGAAATAGAAAATCTCGTGCTTAACAACCATATAAAACATGTAGAAATATAATGAAATCATTTCCAAGCAACTTTCATAGAATCATCAACTATAAACATAATATAATGCCCTAAAGTACTGTCACACCTTAGTTGAGAACGAGCATTTATCGCCCTGGCTCCCAATGTCAATCTATGGCCAAGAGAGACTCAGACTTCGGCCTCTTTACACTAAACTATGGCCAGGAGACCCATACTTCGGCCTCTCATTCAGAACTACCTACGTGCAGGTGGAGTTTACTAAGTACCATCAACACCTTAGGTACATTTCTCGGATATCTTCCCTACCTTCAATATCCGACCCACTAGGGCTAAACAGTCTCAGAAAGCATGAATAAACATAAATTAAAGCATAGCATATTACATGGAAAATCTTTGTACGCATGCTTCAACCATTTAAGAAAATACTTAGCTTTACTGAAATGAACTAACTTATACACCTTAGCATGCGTTTACTTTAGATAGCACGTTTAGGTAAATTATGCTTTAGAAATGCTATGCATCTTTACAAGTCATTTTCATAAACATTAGTCGCTTGAAAGACATATAAAACCTTAGCATGAGAAACATTTGCAACGCATGGTCTTTAAGTATAAAACATTGAAAACACTTAGTCACTTACAGGTCTTAGGCTTGCTTCCTTAAAGCTTGGTAGGCTTCACCAATCGGTGTTGCACCTACACATATAACATACTACTTTAGCTACAACATTGGTCTCCCATTTGAGACTAACTATATAAACCAAGCTCACATTAATCACATCGCATCATGCCCCTTAGGCGTCGGATATGTAGCCAAATTTTAGAGGCCTTAAGCTTCAATTGATCGCCCACACTTCAACACTTAGCCAATTTCAGACGTTTAAGCTCTCGCCCGCAGCACCACCCTATCGCGCGACTAAGCATGCACACTGTCTATCGCGTGGCTACTACACCTAGGCTGGCTTATCGCCTCCTTTCTCCCGTGCGCACACACTAATGGGAATTCCCGCTCGGCTTCGTCTGCAAGCTTCTTTCTATCGAGTTGCTTACTTATTCATGCCAAGCAGCTGCCTGCTTGTTCATCAAATTCTAGATTCGAATTCAAAAATTCATAACTAAATTTCTAGAACTCATCTCAAGAAAATTCCTTCTACAAAGTCTTTTATAATTTTGTTAAAAACATTACCATAAAATTTCAGCTTGAAATTATTTGTGCTTTGATCTGGAGCTTTAATCATTCATCATTGGCCCCAATTCAAGCAGTTGCCTGCTTGTTCAACAATTTCTAGTTCAAAATTAAAAAAATATATAACTCGAATTCCAGACCTCATCTTAAGAAATTTCTTTCTACAAAATTGTTTAGAATGGAGTTAAAAATCTTACCTCAAAATTTCAGCTCACAATTCTTCGGTTTTTTATCAGGAGCTTCAGATCTTCACCGCTGGCCCTGATTAATCCAGGAACCTGATCTCTCTGCAATTTCTTCATTCTCTAGCCTTCTTCCTTGAGGGAATTTACCTGGCAGCCCCACCATAGAAAATAGACTCCTTCATCTTTTCAATGACACTGAAATCTTTAAGTTTGCACGAGGGAAATGTCCAAAATGAGCCTAAGAATTTTTCTTTTTATTTTATACCACCACCCAGCCTTCTACATGAAATCTCCTTAAGCTACCCACCCACTAATGGAGATTAAAGACCAAGATTAGGCCAACTATCTTTCCTAACACCACTTAGGGTGTTATTCCAGCCTTAAGCATCATCTTATTGCATGGTTAGCTTAGCATGTCTTAGCCATTCCATCGCGCGACAACTCCTTGTCGCGTGGTCACTTAGCATCATGCACATCATCTACTTAAGACGCCCATCGCCACCGCATGCCTCAACTCGCACTTGTTACCTAGCTACAATAATAGCCCACACATAAATACTCAAATTAAAAGAAGAAGGTTCGGGTTTTACGAAGTTGAAGCCTGAAGATGTGCCAGTTGTGCGAGAGTTTCTAGATGTGTTTCCTAAGGAGTTGTTAGGTTTGCCACCTAACAAGGAAGTCGAGTTAACTATTGACTTGATTCCAGGTACAACACCTATTTAATAGGTACCATCGAGGATGGCACCAGCTGAGCTGAAAGAGCTAAAGGTGCAGTTATAGTAGTTAGTTGTTAAAGGGTATATTCGACCCAGTGTGTCACCCTAGGGAGTGCCACTTTTATTTATGAAGAAGAAAGACGACACTCTTAGGTTATGTATAGATTACAGGCAGTTGAAAAAGGTGATGATTAGGAATAAGTATCCTTTACCCTGTATAGATGATCACTTTGATCAATTAAAGAGAGCCACGATGTTCTCTAAGATAGACTTGAGATTAGGATACCATCAGTTGAAGGTAAAAGAAATGGATGTTTCTAAAACTACTTTTAGGACCAGATATGGGCATTATGAGTTCCTAATAATGCCATTTGGTTTGACGAATGCCCTTGCAGTATTTAAGGACTTAATGAATTGAATATTTCATCCCTATCTGGATCAGTTTGTAATTGTCTTCATTGATGACATCTTAAAATATTCCAGTAACAGGGAAAAACATGTGGAACATCTTAGGATGGTGCTTCATATGTTACAAGAAAAAAAGTTGCATGCTAAGTTTAGTAAGTATGATTTCTGGCTAAATCAAGTTGTATTTCTGGGGCATGTAGTATCTGCAATAGAAGTTAGTGAGGATCCCGAGAAGACAGAAGCGATAGTGAACTGGGAGAAACCTTCTACATCTGAGGTATGTAGTTTTCTTGGATTAGCAGGTTACTACAGGCGATTTATGGATGCCCAGGAAAGATGTGAAGTTTGAATGGTTTCCTGATTGTGAGCGTAGTTTCCAATAGTTGAAGCAAAGACTCATATCTGCACCAGTACTTACACTTCCTACTCCAGGTAAATAATTTGAGATTTAATTGTAATGTGCCTGATAGGGACTAGGATGTGTTTTAATGCGGGAGGGTAAAGTGATAGCCTATGCTTCTCGTCAGTTAAAGAAGCATGAATGTAATTACCCTACTCATGATCTGGAGTTAGGAGTAGTAGTATTAGCTCTTAAACTGTGGAGGCATTACTTGTTTGGTGAGCATTGCCACATATTCATTGATCATAAAAGCTTAAAGTATATTTTTTATCAGAATGAGCTGAACTTGAGATAGAGGAGATGTTTAGAGGGAATCAAGGATTATGATTGTACTATTGAGTACCATCTTGGGAAAGCCAATGCAGTGGTTGAGTCCTAAGCAGAAAGTCAGGAACGACAAAAGCTACTCTCTGTTCAGTATGAGGTTTACTATTACAGAAGTTGAAAAGTGCTAAGATTGTTCTAGCAATTAGGCAAGCAAGGAGTTTGTTAGCTTCAATTTAGGTACGACCTACCTTAGCTGATGATATACTACATGAGTAGTTATGAGATTCTGATTGCCAAAAGATAGCTGAGGAGGTAGGTAAGAGTCAGACAATAGACTATGAGCTAAGAACAGATGGAGTTTTATTCAAGGATGGTAGGGTATGTGTGCCAAATGCTTTAGCATTGAGACAAGCCATTCTAGAAGAGACGCACAGTTCAACTTATGCTATGCATCCAGGCAGTACAAAGATGTATAGAAGGTTAAAGAATTCGTACTGGTGTCCTGGCATGAAAAGAGAGTTAGCAGAGTTCGTTGATAAGTATTTGATATGTCAGTAGGTAAAGCCTGAACGACAGAGGCCAGCAGGACTGCTTAATCCACTCCCAGTGCCAGAGTAGAAGTGGGAACACATTACGATGGATTTCTTATTTGGCTTACCTAGAATACCATTAGGTTATGGTGGAATTTGGGTAATTGTTGATAGGTTGACTAAGACAGCTAAATTCTTACCAATAAAGATCACTTTTACCCTAGATAGGTTGGACAAGTTGTATGTTGACATGATAATGAAGTTTCGATAGTGTCATATCGAGATCCGAGGTTTACTTCGAAGTTCTGGCCTAGTTTATAGAAAGCTCTAGGTACTAAGTTACATTTCAGTACACCTTTCCATCCATAGACAGATGGTCAATCAGAGCAGATGATATAGATGTTGGAAGACATGTTAAGGGGATGTGTATTATAGTTTAAGGGAAGTTGGGAGACACATTTGTCGTTGATCGAATTTGCGTATAATAACAGTGATCATTCCAGTATTGGAATGGCTCCATATGAAGCTCTGTATGGAAGACCTTGCAGAACACCTGTGTGTTGGAATGAGGTTGGAGAAAGGAAATTGATAGGCCCAAAACTTGTACAACAAACATCAAATAGCGTTAAGCTGATAAAGGAAAAATCTAAAGATAGCCTAAGACAGGCAGAAGAGTTATGTTGACAAGTGAAGAAGGGAATTGGAATTTGAGATAAGCGATCAGGTATTCCTTAAGTTATCCTTCTGGAAATGAATACTCAGGTTTGGCAAGAAAGGAAAATTGAGTCCAAGGTATATTGAACCTTATGAGATAGTGGAACAAATTGGTCCAGTGGCTTACAAATTAGATTAACCTTCAGAACTATCTTGCATACATGATGCCTTCAATGTGTTGATGTCGAGGAAGTATGTACCAAATCATGCTCATGTGTAAGAAGAACAATCAATATAGTTAAAGGAAAATTTGACTTATGAAGAGGAACCAGTAGAGATACTTAATAACGAGGAGCAGGTGCTGAGGAACAAGACTATCTTTAGTAAAGGTATTATGGAAGAATCATGGAGTTGAAGAAGCCACTTGGGAGACTGAAGAGTAAATGAGGAGTAGATACCTTCATTTATTCGATTGATGGACTTGAAGCAAATTTTGAGGTGAATTGTAAACCCTGAACCCTGTTTTCTCTACTTAAGTATGTTAATTAGTATGTTAAGTAAGATTTAAATTATGATAATAATATTGCTTGAAGGGAAGAAGCTTGAGAGTGATGGAAGAAGAAGAAAAATATTCTAAGTGTTGAATATTTAGGCTCTCGGATATTGAAGTGTAAGTATGTATGGTTAAAAGAAGGAAATTTGGCTAAGTATTAAAGCCAAGATGCATTGGAGGTGTGTAGTAGCTGTAAGCATCCATTGAGGTAAGGATGAGTGCCAACCAGGCATTGAGGCAAGGAGTAGGGCACTGTGGCAATAGCATGTGCATGTGATGGTGTGCATTGGCTAGGCAAGGATGTACATGCAAGAGAGGCCATTCGTTGATCGTGAGACCAAGCGATGGGTGCATGTGGCATTGAGGCATGCGCTAACCGAGTACGTGTATGCATCTAAATGCTATTGTGCAATGGTGATGTGTGTAACAAGCCATGCGTTGGATTAAAGGGAGTTCTCAATTTAATCACCAACTTAAATGGGCCAGTTGTGGGCCAGCTGTCAAGGTTAGGAGAATTAAACCCACTTAGTGGGTGAGTTGACAGTCTAAGGTTAAAAAGGGGGTATGCAGTTCACAGTATAAAAGGAAGCCTCAGTTCAAAAGGTCGGTTTGAATAGTCTACTTGTGCAAAATAAGTGATTCTAGAGCCATTTGAATGGTTGATGTAACTGGGCTGCTAGAAGGAAATTCTTAGAGATTCAAGTTTAAATATGAAGGATACTTTAAGAAGGTCAGGCTCTCGGTTGAATCTGGGCCAGTAATAGAGATCGAAGGATTTCGACAAGAACACAAGAAATTTGAAGTTCAAATCTTAAGGTAAACAAGTTAAGACATTTTTAAACAGGTTTGTAGAAAGAAATTTACTCAGAAAAGGGCCGAAAAATAAGTTATTTGAGCTCAAAATTGAATCTAGAATTTTGGTTTCAATAAGTTGGAAGCAACAATCATTGAGCAAGTAGGCAGCTCAATCGGCAAGTTGTAGGTGCAAGCGAGGGTAGGTTGACATAAGACACTGCGCTAGTGTGCACGCGAGGTGTGGGCACAAGGTTGCGCTGGGTATACGATGGTGTGTGGCTTAATGGGCGCATGGGCTTGCATTGGCACATGGGTGGTGCTAGTTGACCGCAAGGTTTAGCATTATTAACCCAAGGAAGTTTTAAGTATTGAATGCATAAGGGTGTATACGTTGAGCTGAAGGATGATGTTCTAAGTTGAATGTTCAACTTGTTTATGTGAGTTTGTCTTACAAGGGGACTAATATCATTGACAAAACATGTTTATTATTTCCACAAGATTAACGACAATAGGGAAGGCTTATCAACCCTAGGAAGGACGCCCAAGGCAGTGAATGACAAAACTAGTGTTTTTCCAATGTTTTAGTAAACTCATGTTTTACTTAAAAGTTTAGACTCATGCTAGCTTTATTTATAAGAATGTTTATGATATTTCCAAGCAAACTAGCTTTTAAAGAGCCTATTAATGCATGACTTAGTTTAAAGAAGTTATGAAAGCATGTTCAAGTATTTATATACTTTATGTTACAAGCATGCGTTAGAAGTTCATGATTATATTATAAGGATGTTAAAGCATATGTTCATGTTAATATGCTTTTATGTATACATGTTTTAATGAGTATGTTTTTATGATGATTATGATGAACCCAATCTTGAACGACAGTGATATTGAGAAGGTATTCGAGCCACAGTACCTAAGGTATGACAATATTTAGTTATTTCCACGTGCACATAGGTAAAATTGATGTTGGTTGCATTGAGATTACTCCACACCAACTAAGGAAAGAGATTAAGGGATTGAGCAAAAGGGTTTTCTCTCAACAAAGTTTAAGAAAAGTTATGATGTTTTAATGTTTACAGAGATTCTACGCTTAAAAGTTTAAAGTATAGGTTTGCTTGGTAGTTTGAAGTTTTAAGCATGATGATTAAGCTTTATTAGTCACTCATTGGGTTAGTAGCTCATTCTTTTCAAATGTTTTCCTTTTCCTCAGGTAGTGGTCATCTCCTCAAAAGTTAGCTGCCTTACTACTTTGCCACTCAAAGACTCAAGATTAACTAAAAGTTTAAAGTGACGTTCTAAGTGTGTACTTTGTTTATGTTGTACATATGTGTTGTTCATGCTAGGGATTAGTGAAGAATGTTAGAATCCACTGAACTCTGTTACTGTTATTATGATGTAATTAAGCATCCACAAAACAATGTACTTCTCCATCACTCTTTTCCCTTCTCTTTTACACTTTCATTTAGCTGCTCTAAGCTCCTCATTTTAGTGCTTTACTTGAAATATGATGAAAACTTGTTATATAAGACATTTTCAATTACTAATTTTCTTAAACCCCAACGGGGGCATATTTGTTCAAGCATGAGTTGTTGACATGTTCTCTTGTATGTAGGTTATTTGATATTCGTTACTTTTTTGGGGGTTTGGACGTTTTTCTTTCTTTCTATATCATAATTTTATTTTTCTTCATCATTTGGTACTTCTATTGTGTTGGGTGATGTCGAATTTTTGTCATATATAGTTTTACTAGTTCAACTCATTTATTAGGTTAAATGAAACCACTTTACTTTGGTGTGTAATTTTCATTTGGATCATTTTTAGCCATCTGCCGGGAGAATCTGTTATTTGAACAGGTGTCGAAGTAAATTTTTTTTTTTT
This sequence comes from Benincasa hispida, assembly GCF_009727055.1. Classification (NCBI taxonomy): domain Eukaryota; kingdom Viridiplantae; phylum Streptophyta; class Magnoliopsida; order Cucurbitales; family Cucurbitaceae; genus Benincasa; species Benincasa hispida. Next base: position 54,443,889 of record NC_052353.1, on the reverse strand, counting down.
TTATTGCATAGTGATTTCATTTTATCGAAATTTTTCTAAAGCATAAGAGTTAGTAAAGTTAGTTACAGCTTAAAATAGGGTAATGTTCCCTAGGTACTTAATCTTTTTAATTTCATGCATAGGAGGTTTTACTTTTAAGATACTTCACAAAGTGTTATCTTCATTTTCTTGTTACATGTATTTTTAGGATCTTTGGGTTTGAAAGTGCATGAGAATTGGATCAACTATTAAGCATAACTATGATGCATTTTCTAATTCTTTATTAAGTTCCTTCCTTTCTGGTAAATGTATTGAACTCAACTTTCTAAGTGGCTATTATGATTGTTTCATCAAATTGATACAACAATCTATGGACATGTTTTATTTCCTTTGTTATCTAATTTTATTTACTTCTTGCAATAAGTTAGTTAATTTTTATGTTTTTTGAAATCATAATATATAAAAGCAATTAAGATTTTATTTTTCTTATGTATAGGTAAGAGAAATATTATTGTTTTTAAAAAATATATTATTGATCTGCACGTGCTTAAGCAGAAAATGGATTGGACATATAGAAAAATGAGACATTTAAAAAACATCGGACAAGTATTGAAAAAAATTGGTAAAAAATCGATAGGTGTACAATGTCGGTTTTCAACTGACATTGAAGATGGTGTACAAAGTTGATTTTCAACCGATATTGAAGAATATTGGCATTGAAATTTCTATCAGCTATAATGTTGGTTTAAAACTGATATTAAAGACAACCGACATTAAAAACCTTTTATAACACGATCTTTGATGCCAGTTTTCAACCAGCATTGTACCCTTATAATATCAGTTTTAAACCGATATTAAAGCTCATTTTTGTAGTAGTGACATTTTTTCTTGTAGTGGAATTAACTACTCGTGGATATATTTTTCTTGTGGTTGTTCAGGGGAGGACCTTATTCATATTTTTTTTGGCAATGTAAACATGTCTTAGTTGAATGGAATGTGACTTGCTTTTCCCATATTTAATATTTTTCTCCAAATTGTTAAGTGTGCAGTTTGCTTAAGAATATTCAATCTCAAATTAGGTGGCTGGCTTTTGAAGAGTTAGCTATTTTTCTCTGAGGATTATAGAATCGTCAAAATAATCGATTGTCCAAGGCCTATAAACCACAAATTTTAGTAAATGAATGGGCCTCTGAGTTTTTATGCATTTATAGCCAAGCTAATGCCATATACCACAAACCAATAATCTAAGATCCATGGTTATCGTTGTAACTTAAGCATGTATGTGGTGACATACATTTGGATCATGTCTTAAGTGATAACCAAAATGGTCTGTAGTATATGGATATAGGAGGGAAACGTTATCCTGATGACACTACGGATGCGACCCGCTTTGTAGATTGTTACAAGTGTTGTGATATGCTCCAGATGGTCAGATCCCGATCATTCACGTGGAGACATGTGAGCAGGAGTGTCCTATATAAAGGAGTTTGTATAAGATTGGACCACAAAGTGTATTAGTCTCATTATATAACGTCGTTCATGACAAAGACTTTACTTCACTAGGATGACCATAGGTAACATGACCTTAATCTTGAGTGAGTTGGGAATTCCTGCCTTTTAAGGTGGTTCATTGATTTGCATGGGTGTGAGTGGCTAGATTGCCGACTCAAACCTACCACTTTAGGGATTCATCTGATTTGGGAGCTAGGAACTCAGCTACACAAGATGGAATTCACTCCTTCTCCGAAATAGGGGTAAGTAGATAGATTGCTCCCTTATGGGCTAATTTTGGGGCTTGAACGATGTGGCACTACACACCTTCTCATGGCTCGAGAGGTGTCCACACATAGTAGGACCTGTCTCTTATACACATCTAGATGTGTATAAGAGACAGCTCTTAAGGGCTGATCCCGGGGCTTGAACGATGTGGCACTACACACCTTCTCATGGCTCGAGAGGTGTCCACACATAGTAGAACTATGTTGTATTGTTCATTAAAGGGATCAGTGGTGCTACAGGGGCAAAACGGTAAATTAACCTAACTGTACTTACGAGCATCTTTGAAGGGTTATCGTACTGTTGACTGGTTATATCCGATGGACACAAAAATATATCTATGATGAGAAAAGTGCAGCTGTCGATCTTTAGTGAAGTGCTTGGCAATTAATGGATGGTAGATCTCGTGGCTAAAGAGTTTAGTCAATTATTCACGTACCATTGGAGCTTCAAGCCATAGGTTTATAAGGTCCCCTTGGTCGCTCAATGGATTCAAGTTGAGAATCAGTTTTTGGGTAAGTTTGAAGTGTTCAAATTGACAAAGAAATTTGATTATATATGATATGATTAAACTGGTCAATTATATATGATATAGTTAACATGATGTATGGGATACATTAATTGGAGGACAAAGATATAAATATGATTTATATCTAGTGGAGGAGAAAAGGACTATGGTTTAAATGTTGCATATGATGTGATATTAAACTATAGGTTATAAATATAATATGATAAGTTAGTTATTATATTTATTTATATTTAAATAATTATGAGATAATTGTTAGTAGTTTTCTCCGTAACGATAAACACAAAAATTGCGAGGTTGTATTCAGTTTTCATAACTGAAGGATAAAATGAAAATAGTTTTTATTTTGCAAAAGAATCGGATAATTGCTTCAGAAAATTGTACATTGTCTATCGTTTAGCTAATGAGAGCCTACATGATAGCTCAAGCTTTCCTAAACGATCGTGTACACACGCAGTATACCTAAACGATCATATAGCTTTTACTAAACGATCGCGCGTGAGAGCGAGATTACCTAAACGATCATCTAAACAATCAACCTGATTTACTAAACGATCATGCACCTTTTACTAAATGATCAAGCACCCATCTATACGATAGACACAACACCTCTCCCAATTTCTTAGTCGTTGAATACGATCGTGCTTTCCTTCTTCCCTCTACCAAATCCAACAGAGCCCACACCTTCTAGATTCTCACTCAGAGAATACCAAGGTCACTAAGTGGTGGTGTCCTCCTTGCTGCTTGTTCGTGGAGAAGACGATTCATTTGCTAAGCGACAATGAGATTTGGTAGACGACTGGCTTGGCGTTGCAGCGATAGCGAGAGGTGCTGTTCGTGACGAGAGCGAGAGAAAGATATAAGAAGAGTTCTTCAAAGGTGAGTCTCTCGATCCTTTGTATTTATTGTTAAAGGCATGTTATAATTTGTTCTGAAGTACGTATCTTGTTGTATGTTTGTGAATGCTTAATTTTCTGTCACAATGAATTTGGAATGATCTTTCTTCCACTCATAGGTACTCTTTGATAAGAGTTCCTTCAGATACAGCCTAAAGAATCTATAGTATAAGGATAAGCTTAGGTACTTTATCCTGGTAACACTATGGATATGACCCACTTTGTATTTGATACAAATGTAATTATCCAACGCATTTGTGTAGGTGACATGCCCAGCTATACTTACGAGCATCCGTGAAGGGTTATCGTACTGTTGACTTGTTATATCCGATGGACATAAAAATATATCCATGATGAGAAGATTGCAGCTGTCGGTCTTTAGTGGAGTACGGATGGTAGATCTTGTGGCTAAAGAGTTTAGTCAATGATTCACGTACCATTGGAGCTTCAAGCCACAGGTCTATAAGGTCTCCTTGGTCGCTCAATGGATTCAAGTTGAGAATCAGTTTTTGGGTAAGTTTGAAGTATTTAAATTGATAAGAGGGAATTTGATTATATATGATATGATTAAACTGATCAATTATATATGATATAGTTAACATGATGTATGGGATACATTAATTGGAGGAAAAGGATATAAATATGATTTATATCTAGTAGAGGAGAAAAGGACTATGGTTTAAATGTTGCATATGATGTGATATTAAAACTATAAGTTATAAATATAATATGATAAGTTAGTTATTATTTTTATTTATATTTAAAACAATTATGAGATAATTGTTAGTAGTTTTCTCCATAACGATAGACACAAAAATGGGAGGTTGCATTCAGTTTTCATAACTGAAGGATAAAATGAAAATAGTTTTTATTTTGTAAAAGAATCGGATAATCGCTTCAGAAAATTGTACACTGTCTATCGTTTAGCTAACGAGAGCCTACATGATAGCTTAAGCTTTCCTAAACGATCGTGTACATACATAGTATACCTAAACGATCGTATAGCTTTTACTAAACGATCGCGCGTGAGAGCGAGATTACCTAAACGATCGTCTAAACAATTAACTTGATTTACTAAACGATCGTGCACCTTTTACTAAATGATCAAGCACCCATCAATACGATAGACACAACACCTCTCCCACTTGTTTGGTCATTGAATAGGATCGTGCTTTCCTCCGTCCCTCTACCAAATCCAACAGAGCCCACACCTCATGGATTCTCACTCCGAGAATACCAAGGTCACTAAGTGGTGGTGTCCTCCTTGCTACTTGTTCGTGGAGAAGACAGTTCGTTTGCTAAGCGAAAATGATATTTGGTAGACGATTGGCTTGGCGTTGCAGCGACAGCGAGAGGTGCTGTTCGTGACGAGAGCAAGAGAAAGATAGAAGAAGAGTTCTTTAAAGGTGAGTCTCTCGGTCCTTTGTATTTATTGTTAAAGGCATGTTGTAATTTGTTCTAAAGTGCATATCTTGTTGTATGTTTGTGAATGCATGTTTTTCTGTCACAATGAATTTGGAATGATCTTTCTTCCACTCATAAGTACTCTTTGATAAGAGTTCCTTCAGGTACAGCTTAAAGGATCTATAGTATAAGGATAAGCTCGGGTACCTTATCCTGGTAACACTATGGATATGACCCACTTTATGTTTGATACAAATGTAATTATCCAACACATTTATGTAGGTGACATGCTAATGGGGGTATCTTATGCAATGAGTTTGCATAAGACTGAACGACGCAATAGTAATCACTAGATGAAACACCGTTGACTAGTTAGGTTCCTATTTCAATAGAATGACCTAGGTAACTTAGTCTTAATCCTGAGTATATTATGAATTTCTATTCATGAGGGATTGTCCTTTGATTTCCATGGGTGAGGGTGGCTAGATCGCTGACCCAATATGCCTACAATTTTAGGGACAAAATCGAGTGGGAAGCTAACATAATAATACAAGATGGAATTCATTCCTTCCATCTTTATGGGTAAGTAGACGAGTGTTCTGTTAAGTGGTGTCTCTAGGAGTTGAACAAAGGGTCTTACCCTCTCATTGGCCCGAGAGGAGTTTCTATTTACTGGTTAGACCATAAATAGATTGTTCATTAGAGGAGCACTGGTACTTAAGAAACCAGAGGTAACCTAAGGGTAAAATGGTAATTTGATCTAGTTGGATTTACGAATACTCGTGAAGGTCTAACTTGCTGGTATTGGTCTATATCCATGGACACATAATTATATTTTTAGTGAGAAGAGTGCAGTTGTGGGTCTTTAGTGAAGTGTACCCACAATTAAAGAATATTGATTAACTTGGTTAATGAGTTTAACCAATTAATCTCATATCGTTGGAGCTTTTGATCTACAGGTCCATCAGGTCCCCTTATTATCTCATTAAAGGATACTTAAAAGGGTTAATTTGAAGGGGAAATTGCAACTTTAATAAAAAAATAAATTGAAAATTTGGCACTTGACCCTAAGTTTTACTTTTTTGCAAACATGACAAAAGACTTCCTTGTGAAAATTTGATTACTATCTGATGTCTATGTGATTGTTATATGAGTGCTATCTAATTTTTATGTGATTGTTATATGATTATTATGTGATTGCCACACTTGCAATTATAAAAAAGTTGAAGTCACAACTTTGGGTTCTTAAAATGTATTTGCCATACAATGCAATTTCCCTAATTTGAATTGTTCAAATTAATTTGAAGAAACTATATATCAATGAGATTAATATATAATTAATTGTAGATATGATCTATAATTAAATTGGAGAGCAATATTTGAATAAGATTCAAATTAATTAATTCAAGTGAATTAAATTCACAAAGAATTAATTTAAGAGATGTTTTGCACATACATATGTGATGTATATGATAATTAAATGTATATATTAAATTAGGTTTAATGTGTAAGTAGTTATTTAATTATTGTGCAAATTAAAATTAAATAAGTGTTATTTAATTTTGCAAATTTAATAAGTGTTATTTAATTGTGCTAATTGATTAAATAAACATTATTTAATAAAATAGATATTATTTAATTAATTATAGAAAAGAAAATATATTGAAAAAGGGTCTTGACCCTTCTCTATATAAAGATCTCCTCATGGCCCTTTGGGATTACACTGAATGCACAATTCTCATTGCAGAGAAACTATGACAATACACAACTCCCTAATGTTATTGTGCATAATTTTCTTTGAGCCTATCTACTCTCCAAAACTTTATTCTCCTCTCCCTCTCCCAATAGTTGGATACCACCTATCCCTCTACTAGAATCCTATAGAATAATAAGGTAACTCTCGTGATAGTGTTCGAGATCGCTCAAGGAGTTGTTCGTGGTCAAGACTGTTTGGAGATTTGCTCATTGGAACCTTGGAGAGGATTGTTTGTGGCACTTAGGGAATCTACAAAGGGAAGAACCATTCTAATCTTTCCCCTAATGCATGCTAATTTACATGTTTATCTTTTCCTTCTAGTACAACGATTTTATTTAATGTAAAAATTGAATCGTGAGATGCAAGGCGTTCGAATAAGTTAGTTAATGAATCCTTGACCGAAACAACGGTAGCTAAACACTATAGGAATAAGAGTTATTCTGGTATTAGTAATTGGCTGAGATTGTCTCAATTTAGAGGAGTGGTTGGTCACCCTTTGGTGGCTATTGCTCTAAACCTTTGAAATATCGTTGCAAAAACTGAAATCAATAGTTTAATTAGGATTATTTGATTAAATATATTTTTTCTAATTAAAGAGATTATTAAGTAATGGGTTATGACAATGATAATTAATAAAGTCAATTAATTGTTATATGTTTCAGCATGTCTTCCACAATCATATCTTTGCTTAAAAATGAGAAATTAATCAGTGAAAACTATGCGACGTGGAAATCTAACCTGAATCCGATTTTGGTTGTTGATGATCTGCGGTTTGTCTTGATGAAGGAATATCCTCCAGTCCTCGCTCAGAATGAATCTCAAGTGTTGAAGGATGCTTACGACTGCTGAGTGAAGGCCAATGACAAGGCATGAGTCTACATCTTGGCAAGTCCGTCTGACGTTCTTACCAAAAAGCATGAAGCCATGATGACTGCACGTCAGATCATGGAGTCCCTCCAAGAGATGTTTGGACAATCGTTCGCTCATATCCGACATAAGGCCTTTAAGTACATTTAGAATGTGTGCATGAAAGAGAGCCAATCAGTGAGAGAACATGTTCTCGACCTGATGGTCCATTTTAATGTTGCTGAAACAAATAGTGCGGTCATAGACAAGCAAAGTCAGGTGTCCTTTATTTTCTAATCTCTTCCGAAGAGTTTTCTTCAGTTCCATAGTAATGCGGTAGTGAATAAAATATAGTACAATCTGAATACCCTTCTGAATGAGTTATAGACTTTTCAGTCTCTTATGATAGATAAGGGATCAGTAGAAGAAGAGAAAAATGCTGCCCATATTCCAAAAAGTTCTATAAGGATTGATCCTCTAGAACTAAGTCTATTCCTTCGTCTTTTGGTACTAAGAAGATCCAAAAAAAGAAATGAGGGAAGGGGAAGGCTCCTACTGCTGGCAAAGGCAAGGGCAAATGCTTCCACTGTAATGTGGATGGCCACGCAAAATGAAATTGCCCCAAGTACCTTGATGAGAAGAAGAAAAAGATGGAAGGTAAATATGATTTACTAGTTCTAGAAACTTGCTTAGTGGAAAATGACCATGATGCCTGGATACTTGATTCTGGAGCCACTAGTCATGTTTGTTCTTCTTTATGGGAAATTAGTTCCTTCCAACATCTAGAAGAGGGTGAAATGATTCTCAAGATTGAGACAAGAGACGTCATTTCAGCTCATGCAGTGGGAGTTATTAAGTTATCTTTTGGAAATAGATTTTTATTTTTAGATAACTCATACATTGTTCTCAAGATGGAAATGAACCTTCTTTCTATTTCTTGTTTAATTGAACAATTATACTTTGTTTCTTTTAATTCAAATGAAATGTTCATTTTGAAAAATGGTGTGATCATTTGTTCAGCTAAACTAGAAGAAAAATTATATATGTTAAGACCAATTAATTCAAAAGCACTTTTAAATTTTCAGATGTTTAAAACTGCTAATACTCAAACTAAAAGGCGAAGAATTTCTCCAAGTAGTAGTGATACATACCTTTGGCATTTGATATAAGGCCATATAAATCTCGATAGGATCGGGAGATTAGTAAAGAATGGACTTCTAAGCAAGTTAGAAGATGATTCATTGCCTCCATCTGAATCCTGTTTCGAAGGGAAAATGACTAAAATACCTTTTAGTGGAAAAGGTTATAGAGCCAAAGAGCCCTAGAGCTTATACATTCGAGTCTTTGTGGTCTGATGAATGTAAAGACTACAGGAAGGTATGAATACTTCATGTCTTTTATAGATCATTATTTGATGTATGGTTACTTATACCTAATGGAATATAAGTTTGAAGCTTTTGAAAAGTTGAAACAGTATAAAACTGAAGTTGAAAACCTATTAAGTAAAACAATTAAAACACTTCAATCTGATCGGAGTGAAGAGTACATATGTTTAGAATTCCATGACTATTTGATAGAACATGGAATTCAATCCCAACTCTCAGCACATCTACCTTAGCAAATGGTGTATCAGGAAGGAGAAATAAAACCTTATTAGATATAATTCGTTCTATGATAAGCTATGTTCAATTGCCTTACTTTTCTTGGGGGTATGCAGTAAAGTCTGCAGTTCACATCTTAAACAATGTTACCTTGAAGAGTGTTTCTGAAACATCTTTCGAGTTACGAAGGGGGCATAAACTGAGTTTATGTTACTTCAAAATCTAGGATTATCTTGCACATGTGTGGTGACCAATCTTAAGAAGTTGGAATATCGTTCAAGATTGTGCCAATTTGTTGGCTACCCTAAGAAGACAACAGGTGGTCTATTTTATGGCCCTCAAGAAAATAAAGTGTTTGTATTTTCAAACACTATATTTTTAGAGGAAGACCACATGAGAGATCATAAACCACATAGGAAAATCGTATTAAGTGAAGCTACTGAAGAATCAACAAGGGTTGTTGATGAAGCTGGTCCTTCATCAAAATTTAATGAAGAAGCCGACACTTCAAGTCAGTCTCGTTCTTCTCAATAATTGAGTGCCTTAACAGAATGGGAGGGTTGTGATACAACCTGATGTTACTTGGGTTTAACTGAAACTCAGGTTGTCATACCAGATGATGGTGTTGACGATCCATTATCCTATAAACAAGCAATGAATGATGTAGACAAGGACCAATGGGTCAAAGCCATGGGCCTTGAAATGGAGTCCATGTACTCCAATTCAGTATGAGAGCTTGTAGATTTACCTGAAGGGATAAAACCCATAATGTGTAAATGGATCTACAATAGAAAGAGAGATGTAGCTGGAAAGGTACAAACCTTCAAACCTAGACTTGTAGCAAAGGGTTATACCTAAAACGAAGGGGTTGACTATGAGGAAACTTTTTCCCTGTTGCTATGTTTAAGTCTATAAGAATTCTCTTTTCCATAGCCATATATTATAACTATGAGATATGAAAAATGGATGTCAAAACTGCTTTTCTAAATGACAATCTTGAGGAGAATATCTTTATATCTCAGCCCGAGGGGTTCATAGCGCAAAGTCAGGAGCAAAAAGTTTGCAAGTTGAATCGATCCATTTATGGGTTGAAACAAACATCCAGATCTTACAACGATCAAGTATTTTGGTTTTGATCAAAACATTGATGAACCTTGTATCTACAAGAAGATCATCAAAGATAAAGTAGCTTTTATAATATTTTATGTACACGATATTCTACTCATTGGGAATAAAGTAAGGTACCTTACTGAGTTTAAAGGAACAATGTCCTAAGACACCTCAAAGAGTTGAGAATATAAGTTGAATTCCCTACGCCTCAGCTATGGGCAACTTAATGTATGTTATGCTCTGCACTAGGCCAGACATTTGTTCTGCATTGGGAATTGCCCGTAGGTACCAATTCAATCCAAGGTTAGACTACTGGACAGTGGTTAAGAACGTCCTCAAGTATCTTAGGAGAACGAGGGACTACAAGCTAGTGTATAGAGCTAAGGATTTGATCTTTATAGGATACACGGACTCTGATTTCAGATTGACAAGGATTATGAGAAATCGATGTCAGGATCAATGTTTACCCTTAATGGGGAGTTGTAGTGTGGTGCAACACCAAGTAAGGATGCATTGTCGATTCCATTATGGAATATGAGTATGTGGCTGCTTGTGAAGTAGAAAAGAAAGAAGTTTGTCTAAGAGAGTTCCTAAGTGATTTGGAAGTGATTCCAAATATGGACTTTCCTATCACCTTATATAGTGGCAACAGTGGGGTCGAAGCCATTTACAAAGGCTCTCTCTCGGCTAAAGTATTTGAGAGTCATCTAAAAGGTCTAGGTCTACAAGACATGTACATTGTATAATCTAGGCCAAGTGGAAAATGTGTAATGGGTATATGGATTTCATAGTTTATTGTATTTATTTACAATAATCCCATTTTTTGGTTGTGTACAACCCACAGACTAGAGTTTTAGTGCAAGTGGGAGTTTATTAGGTTTTATGCTCTTAAAGTCGTAGATAGTAAATGTTATTAATGACCGTAATCAATAAAGAGTTATAGATGTTAAATCAATAAACGTTTTTGTTTGTATTGTTGTCTATTTTGTCTAAATAACCCTAAATCCAATAAACTAACATCCAAGGCTTCCTTATGAGTCTGGAACTGTATGTGAAGACATACAAGGATCAATGTTCAAGATACAGCCTAAAGGGTGTATAGTATAGGGATAAGGCTCGGTACCTTATTCTAGTAACAGTATGGATACGACCCACTTTGTATTTGATATAAACATAATTATCCAACGCGTTCGTGTTGGTGACACGCGAGTGGGGGTATCCTATGCAATGAGTTTTCATAAGGTTGGACTGCAAAATAGTAACCAATAGATGTAACACCATTGACTAGTTATGTTACTATTTCAATAGAATGACCTAGGTGATTTAGTCTCAATCCTAAGTATATTATGAAACTTCTGTTCACGAGGGATTGTCCTTTAATTTGCATGGGTGCGGGTGGTCAGATTGTCGACCCAATATGCCTACAATTTTGGGGACAAGACTAAGTTGGGAGTTGGGAACATAATAATACAAGATGGAATTCACTCATTCGCTCATTGAGGGTAAGTAGATGAGTGTTCCCTTAAGTGGTGTCTCCAGGACTTGAACAAAGGGACCTACCCTCTCATTGGCTCGAAAGAAGTTTCTGTTTATTGGTTGACCATAAATAGGTTGTTCATGAAAGGAGAACTGGTACTTAAGAAGCCAAAAAAGGTAACCCAAAGGTAAAACGGTAATTTAACCCAGTTGGTGTTACAAACACTCGTGAAGGACTAACTTACTGGTATTGGTCTATATCCGTGGACACAAAAATATATATGTAGTGAGAAAAGTGCAGTTGTAGGAATTTAGTGGTGTGTACCCATAATTAGCGAATATTGGTTAACTTGGTTAATGAGTTTAACCAATTAATCACATATCGTTGGAGCTTATGATCTACAGGTTCACCAGGTCCCCCCGTTAGCTCACTAGAGGATACATAAAAGAGATAATTTGAATTGTTCGAATTAGTTTAAGGAAACTATATATTAATGAGATTAATATATAATTAATTATGGATATGATCTATAATTATATTGGAGAGAAATATTTGAATAAGATTCAAATTAATTAATTAAAGTTAATTAGATTCACAAAGAATTAATTAATAGAGAGTTTTTTCACATACATATGAGATGTATATCTTGGAAATTTAGGAAATTTCTACAGAATTTCAACTTCTCTCTCAAATCCTCTCCTCCCTCTCCTAATTAAGCTCAATCTAGAGTTCCACCACTCACATCCAAGTTGGAGAATAGTAGAAAAAACACTTTTGATGGTCTACTGTTGATTTGGAGGTCGAATTCATGGAGGGCAGCTTGGATTTCGTGGAATTCTTCAAAGGTATTAGTTTTGAAACCCTCTTCTTTGAAAAGTGTTTTCATGCATACCTTTAGAACTGAAATTAAGTGTAATTAGAGTACTTATTGATTCTGATTACTCCCGTTGTATGCTTGTACATTCTATCAATTGGTATCAGAGCATGACTTAAGCACTCAGTTAACGTTAATTTGAGTTTGGTGGGTAAATTTCTATGGATGCATGTTTGGTTGACTGTTATGGTTGAAATTAAACTTTGGCTTTAGATTTCTTTTTTATTATGAAGCTTAATTTGTAATTGGCTCTTGTTTGATGAGCTTATATGTGTGCTCTACAGTTATAATTTTATTGGACCCAATAGAGTTAAAATTAGGATGTAATCAAATATCAAAGAAAGCATGGTCAGCTGCAGAAACTAGAAAAGAGCTACTGCCCTCGCAACGTCACGACGCTGTTCATTGAGTGTCACGATGCTATTCGTCCTGGAGCCCAAGGCATTGCAACGCTGGGATGCAGTGTCGTGACGTTGTTCATCCAAGCCCAGAAAGGCGCGTGTTTGTAAGCTAGTTTGCGTGACTGAAGCCAGTTCGACCGACTTTGTTGGTTTCTGGTTCAATTCAGCCTAATTTGGTCCCATTCAACCTCATTTGGAGCCTTAGAGAGTTGGTTTGGGTAGTTTGGGTCTTATTCGGGTAGGGTCGAGCGGTCCAGATTCCTTTTGAAGCTGATTTTGAATTATTTTTGTAATAATTAGTTATTCTTACTTGCTTAGAATGCCAAAGTTGAACCATATTACTGTTGTTTAAATGTTTATGCATGTGATGTATATTATATTTAAATTAATCATGTGTGTGCATAATGTATGTCATGTAGATTTAAAATCCCACCATAAGAAGCATGATACATGCATTGAAAATATATTATAAACAGTTATGATATATAGTATGCATGTTTTGGGTTTCTAAAGTTTAAGTGTTATATTACAGTTTGAATGTCTTTGATGTATGTTATGGATGCAAAGCATGTCTATTATTTTATAAGCTGTTATAAAATTGGATTAGACATTAAAATCCATAATAGAGATAAATTGCATGCTCACGTAGGTCAACAAATGGCAACCTTGATTTAATAGTTAAAATAGGTCGTTATCTTATAAAATTCCATTACAAACTCAACCAGTTTATAATCCTGCTTAAGGCTAGAGGTATTTAAGGTGAAGATCTATGGAATGCCTCGTACCTGGGGATTATGGTCGAATAATTGAGTATTGTTAACCGATTTTTATGAGCATGCATGAGCGACGTGAGGCAATAAAACTAGTTTACCACCTAGACATCGTAGGTTAAATCCAATTATAAACATTATACTTGGATAAACCAGATAGACTTAGGTTATTTATTTAATCAGAATAAACCTAAGTAAAAGTATACCCATACAAGTAGAACACTTCAGTGGGAGATGAATAACATATATGATATGTTGTTAGAACACTTGAATGAGAGATTAATAACATATATGATATGTTGTTCTTAGCTCTCACATCCCTAAGAGTTCACACCGTGAGATTCATGTTTGGCTTCATGTCACCCTAGGAGTGACCTCCATTCAGAAAGTGTTTGCATGCGTCAAAATCAAGGTAAATAGGGGAAGTAGTTCATAGTAAAATTAAATATGTACAATATATTGATCTTTAACTCTCACGTCCCTAAAGAATTCACACTGTGAGATTCATGCTCGACTTCGTGTCACCCTAGGAGTGACCTCCATACGAAAAGTGTTTGCATGAGTCAATAGCAAGGTGAATAGGAGAAGTAGTTTATAGTAAGAGGGTGAAGGATATGTATCAACATGTCCTACGCTCTCTTCCGTTAGTTTGAATCGTGAGATTTTTATGTTACATCTGTTGTCATTTTTAGGCGACATTAGCTAGTTGCTAACCACGGCTATCCCCTCGGAAGGTTGTAACATAGGATTCGGAACAATTTAAACTCTAGTAATCGATAGAATTTCTTAGGTCCATTCCCAACCTTGACTCTCCAATTCGGTATCATCGTTAGGGCCAACCTCTGAAGTCTTAAAATGGAGGGTTACACTTACAGAATTATTAAGTGTTAGTAAATTCTTAACCGAAAACAATAACTAAATAACTATAGGAATAAGAGTTATTTTGGAGATAGTATTTAGTCAAGAATGTCTTGCTTTAGTGAAGGAGAATTTGACTGCCCCTCGGTAGCACTTATTCTGACTTGCTATTGTATCGTTGCACATATATATGGGATGTATATGATAATTAAATGTATATATTAAATTAGGTTTAATGTGTAAGTAGTTATTTAATTATTGTGCAAATTAAAATTAAATAAGTGTTATTTAATTTTGCAAATTAAAATTAAATAAGTGTTATTTAATTGAGCTAATTGATTAAATAAGCATTATTTAATTAAATAGATATTATTTAATTAATTATAGAAAATGAAAGTATATTGAGAAAGGGTCTTGGCCCTTCTCTATTAAAGACCTCCCCATTGCCCTTTGGGATATATTGAATACACAATTCTTATTGCAGAGAAACTCTAACAATAGACAACTCCATAGTGTTGTTGTGCATAATTTTCTTTGAGCTTCTAGTCTCCAAAACCTTATTCTCCTCTCCCTCTCCCAATAGTTGGAAACCACCTATTCCTTTATTGAAATCCTAGACAATAACGAGGTAACTCTCGTGGTAGTGTTCGAGATCACTCAAGGAATTGTTCGTGATCAAGACCGTTTGGAGATCCGTTCGTTGAAACCTCAGAGAGGATTGTTTGTGGCACTTGGGAAATTTACAAAGATAAGAACCATTCTAATCTTTTCCCTAATGCATGCTAATTTACATGTTTATCTATTTCGTCTAGTACAACCAATTTTGTTTAATGTAAAAATTGAATCGGGGGATGCAAGGCGTTCTAACGAGAACGCTTCCACTGCGAGATCCGAACCCTTCAGTTTAAACTTAATGTGGATGCTAGCTTATAACCGAAGTCCTTCTTAGCTTTGGTTGGTGCAATTATCCATGATTCTACCGGAAGGGTGATGTTGTTTCCATCAAAATTTGTGGGTCCAATCTTGACTGTCAAGCTTGTGGAAGGAATGATAGTTTAGTTTGAAATTACGTTGGCATTGGAGGTTGGCCTGGGTCCCATTCGAGTCGAATACTATTGCTTTTGGATCATTTGCTTACTTTCTTAAGAGTTTGAAGACATCTCCCCAACTAGAGGCCTTGGTTTGCTATGTTTGCAACAATCTCCTCTCTCATATGCTATGGTCGGTTCACTTTACTCCTCATTTAGGAAACTGTGCTACCCATTTGCTAGCTCCAAACACTCTCGTGCATCAATTTGAACATATTTGGTTTGGGGTTGGAGGATTGGCGTAGTTTTCTTTCTATTATTATTGCTGAAGATTGATCTGGCAGAATTTGTCGCCAATTTTGGATAAAATAAATTCAACTTCTACCTAAAAATGTTGTAGTAGTAGTACAGGTCAAACACGGGGAACCGTTAGTTTCTCTAGTAAATTATTTACAGCTCGAGGTAACAAGGGGGGTTAAGATTGATTGATTTATGACAAGAAAATAAGTTGCATTAAATTTATAAAAGATTAAATCTGAATGATTAAGTTATCTAACTTAGGGTTCCGAGTTATTCCCCAATTTGCAACTTCACCATGGATTCATTAGATAATTCCTATACTATTTAAGCTTAGCTAACTCGCTTAGAAAAGCTAGATGAGAGTCCAAATTATGAAATTAGCTAACTTAATTAGATGTGATGCATCTTAATTAGATGAAATAACCACATTAACATTTAAGAATTTTCTAAGATGAATTTCTAATAGGAAACGCCTAAGTAGTCATTCAATGGAATTCATTATTCCCTAGATTAATTAAACAATTTTCGTGGAAGTTTTTTTTCACAATTTATAAGCTAATTGAACCTACTGTTACTTGTGGATTAATAAATAATTATCACAACTTAAGTTTTATCTAACGAAAATACATCCTCAAGTAGAGATACGACCATAAACATTCATTACAAGAGAAAGATTTAAAAGACAATGTAAAGAATTATTATAAAACAATTTAAACCTCACAGGTGTAGAACAATGAGAAAAATCACTCTATGCTTAAGCTAGAATATCTCCTTAGCCAATGATCGACGTGAAGATCGAGGAGAAATTTTCCGGATACATTCAAAGATCAAAAAGCAAACAAAAATAGAGAGGAAACTAGTAAAAATCGTCTGGAATCGGAGATAGGAACCCTTAGGTGACTAACTAATATTTATAGTAAACGGTCTAGCATCGAGGCACTGATAGGAAGCACGCATCGAGTGGGCAGTGCAGTGCCGCAGCATCGAGGCAGTGCTACGGTACTGATGAGAATGCATGTGCATTGATATTCAGAGTGCCACAACACTATATGGAAGTTTGTGGCGCTCAATGCCTTCCAAAAAAAAAAGTGTCATCTTGGGAAAATGTTCCAAGCATGGCACCTAGCAGTGCTGCTCTGCCATGCCATCAGGGAAAATCTTGTCATTTTGACCCTTCTTTTTTGGTTGTTGCATTTAAGCTCCGTTTTAACTTCATTTTGTCACTAGCGCCTAGATCTACCTCTCTGGTACTCGATATCTATAAAATCATGAAATAAATATATAAATCTAAGAACAACCTCAAATTAAGCAAAGTAAGATAACACACTTTCGATGCTATCAATTACTAATACTCCCACTGACATGTCTCCACATGAACGGTTTAGATCAAACTATTTGTACCTATTACAAATTAGGTCGTATCCGTAGTGTGAACAGGGTAAAACATCACATCTTATCCCAAATCTTATCTATATACTAGACCTTTAGGTTATTTCTTGAACATGATTCACCCGTAGGTTAACTACATACATGTTCAAGATTTCATACAATAACCTTGGATTTTTTTGTTAATGGATAAATTAATATTGCATAATTAATTATTAAATTAATATACGATGCTTTAGAGCGTAAATCCCAACAAAGAATACCACAATACAAAAAATAATTCAGGAATACAAAAGGGAAAAAAGAGTTATCCGACTTCCGATCGCGTCTCCGAGATGGATTCTGGAAAGATCTTTGATCTGTTTAGCATTAAGAAGACTCCATACCCTACTCTAAACTCTTTCTCTAGGCCTCAACTCCAAAATTCGATGTGGATATCGGTCATAAAAGCCCTAGAATAAATAGGCAAAATTTTCCAAAAGTGCAGAAAATTTTCTTTTTTTGCAGCATTGGCGCTACAGCACTCTCAGATAGTGTCATGGTGCTTCAGAACGTTGCGATGCTTTTCCATAGCGATGCAGTACTTGCGGGTTTTCGCACCACTTCGCTTTTGTGGACAGTGTCGCGCCGCAGTGTTGTATGGTGCAGCAGTGCTGCCTTATTTTGGCAACTTTACTATTTGTTTCATCTTTTTCTTCCCTCTTTTCGATGTTTGGTTCTGACTTGTCTAGTTTATGCATAATTAGACCATTTTGACCTATTTTAGCTCCAAATCTTGTCTTTTGCTCAAATTCTGGAAGTCACTAACAAACAACATCAAATCTAATAAAAATAAGTGAAATCCTATTTTAATAAAAGACAAATAAAAGCACATTTTAGGTGCTTTTCAGCTACCAAAGAAGACCTTAGTTATTCTCAAAAGTTATGTAATATTTGTTTTAATCATTTTAACAGACAAAATAAATGTCAAATACAATTGAGTTACGTTTACTTTGTCCAAAAGAAGTGATTAGTTATTTCCTGTACAGTTTATAAATGCATATTTAGAATTACTTTTACACAATTTTTAGAATTAGTCCATGTTTTCTTAAAACTTAAATGGTCACTGATTCAATTCTTTACTTTTGCAAAATTGAACTAAGAACAACATTTTGCAGGGATGAGAGGCAACACGATGAACAAACAAAGACAATTGATTCACCTATTGACAAGAATGAACGATCCATCATATAGGGAAAGTTTGGAACGTTTTCGATTTTAAACCAAAAACATAAAGTTGGTTAAGCAATACATAACTCGAAATAAATAGAAATATTTCTGGTGGGTCTGTAACTTTTGTTTTCCAACTCCACGAGATCTTCGACCTTTCTATGACTTTAAGGCTAGTCCAAGGCCTGTGAGAGTCTCTTTGAAATAAAATTTAACGTCTTCTATTTATTTGATATTCCAATGTTAACTTTATCTTCTTTTTTCATGTCAATCAACACACACCTAGTTGCCATAAATGGTCTCCCAAGAACAAAATTACCTTTCTTCACATCTGTCAGAAAGAAGTTATCTGAATCATAAATTCCACAGTTGCAGTTGGATTATTATTTTTACCATATTTACCTTACTTTTTAAAGTGATTTAGTGATTTTAAAATAGTTAAAATCACTTTTGTCAAGTTTAAGAGTGTATTTGGAATACATTTTCATGTTTAATTTAAAATCAAATTATTAAAGGAAGTAATCTAGGCTATTTTCTTTTAGGACAATTGCAACATTAATAAAAAAAATTGAAAATTGGGCGTATGACCCTAGGTTTTGCTTTTTTTGCAAACATGGTAGAAAACTTCCGCCTGAAAATTTGATTGTTATCTGATTTCTATGTTATTGTTATATGATTACTATCTGATTTGTATGTGATTGTCACACTATAATTACAAAAAAGCTGAAGTCATGACATTGGTTTCTTAAAATATATTTATCATACAATGTAATTTTCAATTTATTTTACACACTCCAAACACATAATATTATAATTTAGATTAAAATAGTCTTCACACCAAATATATATTATTATAAGTTACAGACTATAATAAACTATAATAATCAACTCAGCGTCTAAATAATCCCTAAGTTTATACTACTAGATTTAATAAACTACCTAAGTAAAAAGGAATAGACAAAATCTTTGAACCTTTCAACTAATTGTGATGTTGCATGCCCCAGTGAGATACACTGTCCCCACATTTTAACCCTTGCTCTTTTTGAAGAGCCAATCCTCTTCGATTAGTGTAGTGAGGCATTTGCTTTAGGACTTTTGCAAAAGGAAAATTAATATTTAATTTGATATAATATATAAAAAGTTAGCAAACAACTAAGGCTAGTAAAAATTCGGTTTTCTCTTTTAGTTCTCGAAAATTAAGTCTATATACACTTTTTCCCTCTAAAATTTTTATTTTGTCATCTATTTTTTTACTAATATTTTAAAAAATCAAGTCATTTATTATACACTTTTAGTATATAAGAGACCAACTAGACTTATATATATAAAACACTTATGAGAAAAAGTTGTTAGATATTAGTTTTTTAATTTTAAACCGTTTTTATTAAAAGTATTTAGATGAAAATGAATTTTTGAAAAATATTTTTTTTCTAAGTCAAGTTAAATAGACTCTTAATTTAGTCTATTTTTAACTTTGACTTAAGTTAAACTTTTGTTTTCTTTCTTAAATTTCAAATATCCCTGTATCTTCTTCAAATATTTTATAAACCAAAAAAAAATAAAATAATTATGTTCCCCAATAACTCAATTTTGGCTTTAAAAATTAAATAATACGTTAAATTTTCAAAATTATAATTCGAGACTTAAATTAAAATCTCTAATAAAAAATTGGAATACTAAAATATCTTAATAATCTACTTTAAATATAACTTATCTGCAGTAGATTTCAAACATCCATCTCAACGCGAAAATTAAGTCATAATGTAATTATATATCCAACCTACAACTTATTCCTAAATAAGCAATAAGAGGAAATCCAAAAGTAAAAAATAAACTTGAATTTCCTCTTTTTACTTAGTTTGGATTTCCTCTTATACTTATTCTGAAAAGTCAAGACTACACATAAAATTGGGACATCATATAACTATTTCTCAAAGAAAAATAGTTATATAACTATTTTTGAAAAGTCGGATGTCAAATAAAGTTCATGAAATTATGATTCATATAATATCACAAACTTATACAATATGACGTACAAACCTGATACACAAAAACAGTTAAATCCAACCCAATCAAACCCTGCTGTCCAAATATTGTAATCAGATTTCCAATAATCCAGATTCCAAACAACAGACTTTATTGTAATTCGATTATCAGTAATCCTAAATTCATTTTAATGATCCAAACCACCCTTAAAAATACAAACTTCATACAGCAAATGAAATTAAAACTTTTTTTTTTTTTTTTTGGTGAACAATATATTAAAGGAAACCTTGAATAACAGATTGAACAGCTCGAATGGGTGTAATGGTGTGTTGGGTAAATCCAGCTTGGTGAAGAACATAACCCCATTCCTTAGCTGTTCTTTCTTTTCCATTTTTGGTATGAGCCATCATCACCATGTCTAGCATTAATCCAACATCCAATAGATTATTTTCTTCTTTTTCTTCAATAACTGCTTCTACAATTATTACTTTTCCTGTCTTTTCTGGAATTGCATCTCTACAATTCTTCAAAATTCTGATGCACGTCTCATCGTCCCAATCGTGTAGGACCCACTGTATAAAATAACATCACAAAATTAATATTAGTTTTCATCTATAAATTTCAGCACATATTAGAATGCATGCAATGGGAAGTTAATCTAAACTTCATCTTCTAAAATATTTTAGGTTAAATTAAAGGTTTAGTTCATAAATTTAGATTTGCATCTAATAATATATAGTTCATATGAATTTTTAAAAAGTATCTACTAGATCTCTAAATTTTTATTTTAAAAATCAATTGGGTGTTCGTTGAACTGTACTTATCTTTATGCTGCCCCTCCAATTATTTAATTAAAAATTACCATTATGACAAAATGTTTTGGCTTTTTTTTTTAAAAAAAGTTATATTATTATTATTAGAGGGGTTGTATGGGAATAGGGATAGCCTAGGCTATATCTAATAATTATTTTTCAATTTTGTCTAAAAATGCCACTAAACATTAAAATGACCAATAGATCCTTGAAATTTAATCTTTATTTATTGTTTAGTAGGTCTGTAAATTTTATTGAACGCCAAATATAGGTCAAAGATCTATTAGACCTAAAATTAAAAATTTATAGACCTATTAGGCAAAGATTTAAAAGTGTGAGGACCTATATTATTAGACACATTAAATTTAGATACCACATACCCATAAAACTAAGAGTTCTAGAATTTTATTAAACATTTTTTAAAATTTAAGAATCTATAGACACAATTGAAAGTTAAAGATATGTTAGATAGTTTTTAAAATTTATACTTATAATTTAACCTATATAATATATATGTGTATGTATACGTGTGTGCATATATATATTTATTTATTTATTTGTGTGTGAATACCAACCATGAAGAAAGCAGCATCAGCCTTAGGAATGGAATCAAACATATTCCCACCAACATGTTGTACACCAACGTATTCTTGTGAAGAAGAAATGACATGTGGAAGATCAAAGTTGATGCCTTTAATCCAAGGGCAAAGCTTTGACTATCATGCTCAAGCAAGTTCATTTCCTCCCCACATCAACTAGACTTCCAATTCCTTCAAAAATCTCTGGACAATCTTCAAGTATTGCAGGCACAGTAAGAACTCTTGCAGTACATGACATAGCATCATTGATTACTATGTTGTGTATTGGATCAGCTGCTGCAAAGCTCCATACATCTTTGCCATGAGCAGCCTCAAATGGGGTTTCTCCAGTGCTTTAATGCGAGCACTGAGACCATGCATGGTGCCAACATCACTGGGTTGCTTTCCAATAGAAGAAATGGAGCCATGCTGTTCTTGCTGCTATTGCAAGCAGCCTAGACAAAGGTGTTTGAGCATAGCTAGTGAGATTTTCTTGAGTGATTTCTTGTTTGAAAATTCCACGAGGGACTAAGAATCTCAAGATTCGGTATAGGAGTGAGGAAGAACAGTTCAAAGCTGAAGATAATTGGGAGAGTGTCATGGAGCTTCCATGGCTTTCGATTGTATCAGCAATTTTGAGTTCTATGACACATTTTACAATTGCCATTTCCACAAAACCAAATATGTATTTCCAGATTTGAACACGAGCTTGTTGTTCTTCTTCTTCTTCTTCTTCCTCCTTCGTTGGTATGGATTCTTTGGAAGTAACGTCCATTTGGGATTGTATATTTTCTCTATTTGGATGATATATCTTTTTGTTCTTTCACATCCATATATAGAAAGGGGGAGGGAGAGAGAAAAATGACTGTAAATAAAGTAAATAAACTCAAACATTTAACATATGTGTTAAAGGAGGAACCTTTGATGTGCTAAAGGATTCTAAGGTGATGTGCTAAAGTGTTCTCAGGTGCTTAATAAACTGACTACCAAAAAGTGAAAAGGAATAGACAAAATCTCTGAATCTTTCAACTAATTGTGGGGTACTTGGTGTTGCATGCCCCAGTGAGATACACTGTCTCCACATTTTGACGTTTACTCTTTTAGGAGACCCAATCCTCTGTGATTTCAGTGTAGTGAAGGCATTTGCTTTAGGACTTTTGCAAAAGGAAGATTAATATTTAATTTTATAAAATATATAAAAAGTTAGCAAACACCTCAGGCTAGTAAAAATTTGATTTTCTATGTTCTAATACACTATTTTGTCCCTAAATTTTTTATTTTGTCATCTATTCTTTTACTAATATTTTAAAAAATCAAGCCATGTGTTATACATACCAACTAGATTTACATATAAAATACTTTTAAGAAAAGGTTGTTAGACATTAGTGTTTTTAATTTAAATGGTTTTTATTAAATGTATTTAAATGAAAATGAATTTTTGAAAAACATTTTTTTTTAAGTCAAGTCAAATAGGCTCTTTATTTAACCTAATTTTAACTTTTTACTCAAGTTAAACTTCTCTTTCCCTTCTTAAATTTTAAATTAAGGGTGTTCAAATAACCCGACAACCCGAATAACCTGGACTACCCAACCCAAAATGTAAGGACTGGGTTGGGTTAATTTTTTTCTTGGGTTGGGTTGGGTTGTAGGTTGGCTAAAAAAAATTTGGGTTGATCCAACCCAACCCGAATTATATATATATATATTCCTCTTTGTTTAAAGTTTGAATTTCTTTGTATTGATTAATTTTTTTAATTTTTAATTTTTAATATTTTTCTTTTAAAATTGTTATGATATTGTTTTGTTTAAAGTTTACCATAAATATCCTACATATTTGGTATTTGGCATCTTAATCTTATGAGATTTTAGTTATTAGTCGTGTGTTATATATAAATTTACATAATTTTTATTAAAAATAAAAAAATAAGTTATAACCCGACAACCCAACCCAATCCGAATTTTAAGGGTTGAATTGGAAACTTTATTTGGATTATTTGGGTTGCCAATCGGGTTGGTCCAAAAAATTACCTTCAACCCAACTCATATACACCTCTATTTCAAATATCCCAATATTTTCTTCAAATGTTTTATAAACTAAAAAAATCTAAATATAATAATTATCTTCTCTAATAACTCAATTGTAGTTTCAAAAATTAAAAAATGCATTAAATTCTCAAAATTATTAACTTGAGATTTAAATTAAAATCTCTAATAAAAATTTGAAATATTAAAATATCTTAATAATCTACTTTAAATATAACTTATCTATAATAGATTTCAAACATCCATCTAAAAGCCAAAGTTAAATCATAATTTAATTACATATCCAATGTACAACTTATTCCAAAATAAGCAATAAGAGTAAATCCAAACTAACAAACATAAAATTGGGACATCACATATCTATTTCTCAAAGGAAAATAGTTATATAACTATTTCTGAAAAATCGGGACGTCAAATAAAGTACATGAAATTTTGATTCATATAAATCACAAACTTATGCAATATGATGTATAAACTTGATATACAAAAATAGTCAAATCCAACCCAATCAAACCCTGTAGTCCAAATATTGTAATCAGATTTTCAATAATTCAGATTCCAGACAATAAACTTTATTGTAATTCGATTCTCAATAATCTTCATTTCATTTTAATGATCCAAACAACCCTTAAAAATACTACAAATGAAATTCAAACTTTTATTTATTTTTTTATTTTTTTATTTTTTGGTGGACATAGATATATTAAAGGAAACCTTTTATAACAGATTGGACAGCTCGAATGGGTGTAATGGTGTGTTGGGTAAATCCAGCTTGGTGAAGAACATAACGACATTCCTTAACAGTTTGTTCTCCATTTTTTGTATGAGCCATCGTTACCATGTCTAGCATTATTCCAACATCCAATAGATTATTTTCTTCTTTTTTTTCAATAATTGCTTCTACAATTATTATTTTTCCTGTCTTTTCTTGAATTGCATCTCTACAATTCTTCAAAATTTTGATACATGTTTCATCGTCCCAGTCATGTAGAACCCACTCTATAAAACAATATCACAAAAGTTAATATAATTCTTCTTTTATCCAAAAGATTTCAGCATATATAAAGATGCAGTGGAAGGTGAATCTAAACTTCACATACGTACTAGTTCTATCACGTTTTAGGTTAAAAAAAATCTTCTTCTTTTGTATTTAGTTCTTGAACTCTATTTAAAAACAATTTAGTCCATGTATTTTGAAAATTTATAACAATTTAGTGTATAAGATACTTCTGAAAGTTCAATGACCAAACAGATACAACTGTAACAGACTAAATTAAATTTAACAAGCTGCGTTAGCCTTAGGAATGGAATCCAACATATTCCAACCAACAGATTCACAGAAATGACATTCTGGAAGATCAAAGTTAATGCCTTTAATCCAAGGACAAGCTTTGACTATCATGCTCAAGCAAGTTCCATTTCCCCCTCCCACATCAACTAAACTTCCATCTCCTTCAAAAATCTCTGGACAATCTTCAAGTATTGCAGGCACAGTAAGAACTCTTGCAGTACATGACATAGCATCATTTATTACTATGTTGTGTATTGGATCAGCTGCTGCAAAGCTCCATACATCTTTCCCATGAGCAGCCTCAAATGGGGTTTCTCCGGTGCCTTTAATGCGAGCACTGAGGCCATGCCATGGTGCCAACATCACTGGGTTGCTTTCCAATAGAAGAAATGGAGCCATGCTGTTCTTGCTGCTACTTGCAAGCAGCCTAGACAAAGGTGTTTGAGCATAGCTAGTGAGATTTTCTTGAGTGATTTCTTGTTTGAAAATTCCACGAGGGACTAAGAATCTCCAGATTCGGTATAGGAGTGAGAAAGAATAGTTCAAAGCTGAAGATAATTGGGAGAGTGTCATGGAGCTTCCATGACTTTCAATTGTATCAACAATTTTGAGTTCTATGGCACATTTTACAATTGCCATTTCCACGAAACCGAATATGTATTTCCAAATTTGAACACGAACCTCTTCTTCTTCTTCTTCCTTGTTTGGTATGGATTCTTTGGAAGCAAAGTCCATTTTGGATTGTATCTTCTTTCTATTTGGATGATATACCTTTTTTGTTCTTTCACGTCCATATATAGAAAAGGGGAGGGAGAGAGAAAAATCACTATAATTACAAGTTTAATATCTGAATAAGATTCATGTTTATTCAATATTGAACTTCTAATTTTATGTTTACAATCTACCATGAACTTTTAAAAAAAATTAAATTAATAGAAGTATTACTGCATATGATTATCGATTTTATTATAGGCAAAACTTGAACAACATATTTTGAAATATGCTATTATGCAAGATGTAAATAAAACTTGCTTCATTATTATTCAATGAAGACAAGTGCTATAAATAAGCACATAAATACAAATGAGTGACAATTATCAGTTAATAGAGTATAATAAACTCAGCAAATATAAAACTCACTCACTCTAATATTCTTCTTCGAGATGGACTAAAAATATTGATAACACAAATCTTAGATAAAAAAGGAAGAAAAGAAGAGCTAGGCAACGACTTGGTAAAAATATTAGCAAGTTGCAATTGAGAAAGAATAGGCATGAGTTTGATATCCCCACAAACAACCTTGTCACGAAGAAAATGACAATCCAATTCAATATGCTTCGTTCTTTCATGAAACATAGGATTTCTAGCAATATGCACAACAACCTTATTATCACAAAAGATCAGCGAAGGAAGCTCAACAGTAATTTGAAAATCAATCAGCAACTAAGATATCCAAACAAGTTCAATAGCTGGAATAGCAAGTGCCCAATACTCTAGTTCAGCTGAAGAATGTGAAATCGTGGTATGCTTCTTCGCTTTCCAAGACACTAAGGTCTCACCAAGAAAAATTCAAAAGCCAGTGGTAAACTTTTGTGAATCAACACACGATGCTCTATCAGCATCAGCAAATGCACGCAACTGGAAAGAAGATGAAGCCTGAAGAAAAAGTCCTCTGTCAGGAAAACTCTTCAATATCGAAGCAAACTGTGAGCAAGAGCAACATGAGCTTTGCGAGGTTGAACAACAAATTGGCTCAATGTATGAACAGAAAATGTATGTCAGGCCTTGAGACTGTAAGATACAGTAATCTCCCAATTAAGCACCTATAGACAAATGGGTTTGTGAGAAACTCACCATCCAAAGCAGACAATTTCAGATTTGGGTCCATAGGCAATGATGCAGGTTTTGATGCTAGATAACCTCTTTCTTTAAGAAAATTTAAGGTATAATTTCGTTGAGAGAGAAAAATCTCTTTCGAAAATCTAGCAAGCTCCAGGCCCAAGAAATAACAAAGAGAACAGAAATCTTTTAGTTTAAAAGAAATGTGCAGTTGCTATTTTAAATAATTGATAATGGATGAAGAGACACTTGCAAGTACTATGTCATCTACTTATAATAAGAGGGCAACAAAGTTTTCACTAGTTCCTTTCACAAAGAGAGAGTAATCAGCCATAGGCTGAGTGAACCCAATGGCTAACAATGAATGAGAGAAGTTATCAAACCATTATCTTGAAGCATGCTTGAGGTCAGCTTGAGGCCATATATTGATTTGTGAAGGCGACAAACCAAATGCTCCCCTTACACTACAGAGAAAAAAAGACCAACGATAGCTTTGAAAAAATGCTACAATGTTGGAGTTAGCATGTAATTTGCAAAAGTAATAAGAATCATTAAGCACTCTAATTCATCAACCTTAGCAACTAAACCAGCATGTTTATAAATTTAAAATAGGGTTGATAATATACCTTTGAAGAACTCCTTCAATCCTCGAATTTCGCTTCAATCTTCACAGTAATTCCTTCTAGACCACTACTTGGTCTTTCCTAATATTCTTTAGGCCCTTAAATTGGATTGTGAGATGCAAAATGAGAGTCAATTTGAGGGAATTTTTTGAGAATTTGAGCTTGGTGGGAAGGACCTGAGAGAGAACTCTGAAAATGCATCATCCTCTTCAATCAATTTCTCCTTTTCTTTTTATTAAAACAACATGCAATCCATATTATATCAAATATTGACACCAACTCAACATACTATTAGTGAAATCAAGGTGGTCATGTGGGAATTTCCCGTTAACTTGATTTTTCAAATTTAAAATGATTTTCGAAAAAATCATTATTTAAAATTTGAAAAGCATGCAATTTTATATTTAAAATTCATAAATCCAATTTTGAATTTAAATCAAAATAATTAATTTTAATTAAACAATTTAATTAATTAAAATAGTATAATATCAAATACTAAATTATTTAAACACTAATTCCTCAAACATTAATCTCTATTCATGTAATTAATATTTAAATCCTATTTAAATATTATCCAGTTCTCCAATTTTGTTTAATTCAATAATTAAATGTGTAATTATATCATATATAATTACTAATTCTTTTAATTCAATTTTCAATGTTTCAAATTCTCTCATCACGCTATTCTAAGGTCTACCAGGTAACTCCACTAAAACCTAGTAGTTGCACTCCCCCCACCATATATATATATTTTTGTCCACTTGATTTAACCATAATTAGTAAGTTGACCTTTCACAGGTTATAGTAATAACGACTGGGTCAAACACTGTTTTATCCCAAGATTACATGTTATTTCTTAAGTCCCACTGATCCTCTAATGAACAATTGGTTTGTGATCCAATCACCAAACCGAATCCCTCACAGGCCAATGAGAGGCTGGGCCCCTTATTCAAGACCCGAAGTTAGTACTTAAGAGAACGACCTCTCTACTATCCCTAAAAGCATGTAGGAGCCAATTTCATTTTGCACCCTATGTCCTTAGCTATATACCTAGTCTCACCCCTAAAATCGGAGGCTTATTAAGCCCGCGTTGTTGAGTCAACCTTCACTCATGCAAATCTAAGGATAATTCCTAATAAACAAGAGTTAACTTAAGATTAAGGTCGAGTTACCTAAGTCTTCGCTTTGAAATAATCAGTATTAAGCTGTGCAACATCTTTAGGACTAGTTTTCTAATTCGCCTAATTACGTAGAAGATACCAACACTTAATTTTACATTGAAATAAAGAAATGCGTGATGGTAAAAACTAAAACAATGTAAAATAGTAAGAAAATTTAGGAGAATAAAATAATTATATAGGTATTTGACTTCACTTATTGGACTAGTTTCAATTGATTAAGGTCGATCATGCATAGAAACTTCCAAAGCAGTCCAAAGATAAAGATAATACTCTCTTTTCAAGCACAAATAAATTCTCCTGCAAAATTGTAAAATCAACATTCTTGTGTCTAGTTTTTAAAAACAAGCATCACATTAAGAAATTTTTCTGTAAACAACCTCCAAAGGAGTCTTAATCATGGCAATACTACCATGGCCATGCATTAAGGTTCTAATCTAATTTATTTATTTTTTCATTCAGTAAAATTGGATAAACAAATCAAACAATTTCTGGCCAAGGACTGGCTAGAAGATTAAGCCTTAGGCAAATAAAAGTATGGAATGGTCATAGGGCATAATCAATTAAAAAAAAACATTGAGACAAAGTAGTAGAAATAGATTAAAGACAATAGTGGATGCAATAATCAATGCATATGTGATCCAAGAAGAAGAAGTTGTTTGTTTCTGTTTTAAGGGAAACATTGAATAAGTGATTGGATAGGTTGAATGGGTGTAATGGTGTATCGAGTGAAGCCAGCTGCATTGATAACAAATGCCCATTCTTCAATTGTTCTTTCCTTCCCTTTATTTGTATGAGCCATCATCACTAGGTCAAACATCAATCCCACATCTGATACCTTCTTGTTTTCACTCTTTTCTTCAATTATTGCTTCTACAATTATCACCTTCCCTCCACTTTTTGGAATCGCTTCCTTACATCTCTTCAAAATTTTAATACATTCTTCGTCATTCCAATCATGTAGAATCCACTCAATTTGAATCTCAAAAATTCAAAAAAATTTTAAATATTGAAGTCTCGTTTGATAATTAATAATTTAATTTTTCTTTTAAATCACGGTTTGTACCTTTCTTTAGATTAGAGGAATTGAATTCTTAGTCAAATTTCAAAAACAAAAATAAGTTTTGGAAAAGTATATATTTTTTAGTTTCCAAAACTTGATTTGATTTTTGATATTTTTTTTTGGTAAGTAGATGATAAAACAAGAAATTTAGAAGTGCAAGGAATGTTTATAGGCTTAATTAATTTGTAAAAACTTAAAACAAAAAACTACCAACTGATGTCTTGACACTACCCCACTTGTAGTTTTAAAATTTTGTACAAAATCCAAGTAAATGAGTAAAAATCAATATTAATCGGAGAAAAAGAGATACTACATTGATTTGAAATGGTGAAAATTCACTTTTTGACCTCAAGAGGTTGTCTTGTTGGCAACAGCTTGGAGTCTCTCAATCATACCAGCTTAGAGGTCCCAAGTCTTGAATCTTTGGGTGAGCTTAGTACTAAAATTTTTTTGTCTTTGAGTTCAAACAATGGGACGAGAACAAAAAGCCTTCAAAATAGTGGATCAAAGTTCCAACTCTCATAGATTAAAAAATAAAATTTTTTTGTCACATTCAAAATCACTCCAAAAACATGATTTAAAAAATCATATACCAAATCAATTTTAGCGATCTAAAGATTATGTTCTAACAGTTGTAATATCAAACATCGAATAATTGATTTGGAAATATCAAAATGAGTTTAACCATTTTAAAACTATTCCCAACAAAGCCTTACCCTCAACAAACAAAACACAAATAACACACACATATACATAAATATACCAACCTTGAGGAAAGCAACATCAGCTTTTGGGACAAAATCAAACATGTTACCAGCAACATGCTGCACATTCTCATATTGTGGGGAAGCACACACAACATGAGGAAGATCAAAGTTAATACCTTTCATCCATGGACAAGCATTCACCAAAATGCTCAAAGTACTTCCATTTCCTCCTCCAACATCCACCAAACATCCAACTCCATCAAAAATATCCCCACACCCTTCAAGTATAGCAAAAGCAATCACCTTAGCATAACAAGCCATGGCCTCATTGAACAACACATTATGTTCAGGATTTGCTTCAGCATAGCTCCACAAATCCTTTCCATGAGCAATCTCAAATGGAAAAGTCTCACTGTTCTTTAAGTGAGCACTCAAGTTAGGCCATGCTGCAAGCATCACTGGACTTGTTTCCAGTAAAAGCAAAGGAGCCATGGTGCTCTCAACATTGGTGGCTAGCAAACGAGACAAAGGTGTTTGTGAATAAGCTGTCTGGTTTTCACCAATGGTTTCTTCTTTGAAAATTCCACGATGAATGAGGAATCTCAAGATGCGGTGAAGGATTGAAGAAGAGCAATTTAAAGCAGAGGATAAGTGTGACAATGTCATTGGGCTTCCATAACTTTCTATAATGTCAGCAATTTTGAGGTCTATTACACATTTTATTGCTGCCATTTCAGTGAATCTGAATATGTATCTCCACATTTGGACGATGGCTTGCCCATCTTCTTCCGTCTTTGATGAACACTCTTTGTGCTTAACTTCCATTTGATGTTATAACTCTCTATACCTATGTCTTCAAAGTGTATTCAATTCGAGTATATATATTAAAGAGGGAATAATGTATGTACTACTAATACACGTTTGCTTTAATCATTTCTTTAAAGCTCAGATATGGTACATCATTCCAACTAACATGAATTGTTTTTTCAGCATGTTTTGTTTTTACTCAAATGCTTTTTAGAAAAAATTTGGGGGAGATTACTCATATAAAGATTCTTTGAAGTCAAGAACACGGACGCTTAACTTTGAAGTTTTTATAGTTATAGCTAGCGCATGGTAGAAACGAAATCGACAAGCAAAAAAAGTGAACCATAATTATAGATATCATCAGCTTTAAGACCCTTGGACTTCAAAAATTTATTGTTCGATTTTTTTTTTACCAGAATTTCTGTCTCTTACTTTCATCCTGTTGGGAATGCGATCAAAGTCCCACATTGGTTAGATAAGAGGAGGATCATGGGTATATAAGTGA
Source organism: Benincasa hispida (assembly GCF_009727055.1). Taxonomy (NCBI): domain Eukaryota; kingdom Viridiplantae; phylum Streptophyta; class Magnoliopsida; order Cucurbitales; family Cucurbitaceae; genus Benincasa; species Benincasa hispida. The sequence goes on along the minus strand of NC_052353.1, from coordinate 54,412,260 downwards.
AAATGACTATCTCCATTGGTATGAGGCCTTTTGGGGTGAAACCAAAAGCAAAAATACCATTGTGGAGATAGTTTATGGGTCGTTGACCCTATCACATCCAAATTTCCGACTTTCTCTAGCTGATTAGCCATTCATAGGATGATCATGGATGAAGCTTTCTCTTCAAGACTCTTCTACTCTTTGTCATATGTGCATACCTTTTTCGATTTCTTAGACAACGACGTCCACAACCCCTATTGCTTTAGCTAGGATTGCATTTTGATCTTCCATAAACCGAAGTTTTTCCTCCTGGTGAGCTTATCGTTTTTCTTGTTCACAATAGACATTTTTGTCTGTTAACAAACGTGGTTTTTTAGCCCTTATGGTTTGGCTTATTCTAGTTTGTTATGATAGAAAGGAAATCGACAAGCAAAAAAATATATATATATATGAACAGAAAAGAACGAGGTAGAGATTTACACGGTACATTAATAATGTATTACCTACGTCCACGAATAGAAAGCGGAAGAAAATAGTTTTATTATTAGAAGGGAAATCAGATAATATAGATATATAAAGGTGCCAATAGGATTAGAGGGTTTATATATGACACCCCTCTAAACCTTAGGTCTAACATCATAAATAATATATAATTTGTATATAAGCGAGATTCTATTTTTGATCATTTGGAGTGCCAGATAATAGATTCAATGCATTCTAATTTTTAGAGTACAGTGGAAAAAAATGAATCTTGTTGTTATAGATAGTAAGTATTAATTTCCGTCGAACCTGGTTTTATCTTTAGGATCTTCGATCTCGTTTAAATGCAATATAAATTTATTCATATATTCTTCGTACTTGAGTGTCATATATCATATACTGTTTCACTGCATGGTTCACATTATTACATCGAGATAAGTATTTGAAGGCCTTGCCATCGGTTCATTGAATAAATGATGATACGCACAAATAATGAAATGACAAAAGGACTTTTTTTTTCAAAAATTAGACCACTTTTGATAATATTTAGGTCCCCTTTAGTAACTATTTTATTTTTTATTTTTATTTTTTAAAAATAAGCCTATAGATACTACTTTCACCTCCAAATTTCATATGATATCCATGAGCAAAAGAGAATTACCAATCAAATTTCTTATTTATTATCAACTTTTTACAAATAGTTCAAAAGCCGAATCAAAATTTGAAAATTAAAAAAGTAGCTTTTCAAAAGTTATTTTAGTTTTTAGAATTTAGCTAATAATTCAAACTTAAGAAAAATGCAAATCAATGTAACAAATAGAAAGGAAATAGACTTAATTTTCCACATTTTTTTTGTTTTTGAAAATTTGTTATCTCACAAGTTTTTTATGATTGTTTTCTATCTTTTATAAAAATATTATTTTAATTTATAGCAGACTCTAAACCAACTTTTTTTTATTTGTAATTTTTAAAATTTGGCTTGAAATTATTTGGGCCATATTAAATAGCATACAACAAAGTAAAAAAAAAAAAAAAAAAAAAAAAAAAAAAAAAAAAAACTGAAGAGTGAAAGTATGTTAAACTTAATTTAAAATTGGTCTAAAAACCAAAAATCAAAATATTATCGAACAGTACCTAAAATAAAAATATAAAAATGAGAAAAAAAAAATATGGGTAAAAAAGCTACTTGTGGCCAAATATCCAATTATTGAGCAGTGATACATTTAGTCAAAAGAAGCAATAATGAAAACATGCACATCATCCTGCTGGATGCACACAATAATGCTCATTTTTTTTTGTTTGTTTGTTAGGTTAGTAAGCAAACATGTGATGTATGTTAGAGGTCTGTTTGATAATGTTTTCGTTTTCTGTTTCTTATTTTCGTTTCTCTTTTTTCAAAAAATTGATTTGTTTGATATTTGTTCTTATTTTTTGTTTCTAAATTTTAAGATCTATTTCTAAGAGGAGGGTCAAATTTGAGAACTACAACAAGTAGTTTATTCAATTTCGTTACTGATATATATTTGTATATATTTAATTTTTTTTCTCTGATGGTGAGAAGATGAATAGTGTTTGGTTTTATTTTCAGCAGGTCATGGGTTTATGTCTCAGCCAAAACAATATTTTGTTTTTTTTTATTTTTTTTTCTTGGAAATTATTTTAAATGATAAAACTGTTAAAAATATTTACAAGATATAACAAAATTTTAAAACTATCGATGATAAACGTTGATAGACACTGATAGACTTTTATAGCAGATGATGATCCAAACAACTCCGAAGGAGTAACACCTACTCCATAACCACGAACACGCCCGTGTTTCGCCGGTCCAAATACTCGTACGAAAATCTCATTCTTGTTCATGTCAAATGTAACATCGATTGCTTGAGTAGCATATGATTTAAGTTTCGACTACACATACAAATTCACATATTATAATTCAAAACTAAGATATATATATTCAAGTGTTTACAATAAACAAACACGTCTTTGTTAGGTAAAGGATGTGGCCACCATTCTACACTGGAAGCTCTAGGGACATGTTTAGAAGCCAGTCTTGTAAAGATGAGACTTCTAATAACACACTCTTTGGTTATGTTGAAATAAGCCTGTTTTTTGTCCTAAGGACTGGATCTTTATTTCAAATTGATTGAAATCCATTTCAGATTCACCAAATTCTAGGAGTTCCATTTTCATTTCTTTCCTTTTATTGATCCAAATTGCATTGAAAATCTATGGAATGTTAGATTTTGTGGAAGAGCATTAGAAAAATTGGAACCAAAAAATAAAGTAACGAGCAATTTTCCTAAGTAGTGAAAGAAAAGGGAAAGAAGTAAAACAAATAAGATCTTGGAGAAGTTTGAAACCTCTATAATATAGAAAGATCTTGGACTATATCAGTTTGATCCAATTCCTAATTTTGAACTCTAAAATGACACTATAGTCTAAACCAACCATAATTTTTGTTTAGTCTACAAGTTGAAAACTTGGAAACTACTAGTTTGAAATATTCATACTTCACAATGTTAAATATCGTAGGATAATGATATGATTTTTCTATAGATAAGACTTTGCTTGAACAAGATATGTTCTATAGCTCATCAGACAATAATCTAAGAATTTTGAGGGGATAAGCTAGAGACTTCTTTAAATCAATCATAAACACATGTCACTTTATGAAAATATATACATCATCTAACAACATTAAATTATTACTTTAAACTAAATTTACAATTCAAAGAATAAAGGGAGAGAATGACAATAGAAGAAAAGTAAATAATGTATTTAAAAGTAGTGTAAATAATATAAGTGCTCATCATGATTTTTCATTGTGTTTTTTAAACTATAAGTAGTTAAAAAAATTAAGAAACCTACTTGTTTAAAGGTATGTGCTCAATGGTCCACTAGTTGGTATTGTTTCAACAAGTCATTGTTTGAGACATCCCTGAAATAAAGGAGACACAATCCATCATAAACCAATCACATGATATGGCACAAAACTTCAACTAGGGATGTATATCACCTAAATGAACTAATACACAACGGTGAAATTATACAAAGACTTACACAACTTTAAGACTTGTAATTCCACTAAGTTATCTTGAGATTGGTCCATTTAATCGATTATCATTAAGCTGTTTGCAAAACAGAATAAAAGTTCAGACAAAAGATTGTGAAAAGAAAGGGTTACAGGAGAAAGCATTCATTCAGATTTTACTTCCATCAAGAAACAAAAAGATGATAGCCATTGGTTTCACGATCCTAACATCAACTACCAAGCAGGAGTGGAAAGAGATTGTTCTTTAAAACATGGAGCAATGACTTGTGGTAAGACGATGATCATACCATTATTATATAAAAAATGTTGGTCCATACAAGTTGAAGCTACAAAAAAATAAAACTTCTAAACAAACATAACCAAGCTAAACAAAGATGAATAACGTAAATGAAACTCACAAGAACACAAGAGATTTCAATTTTCCTAAAGAAAGTGGAATTCTTGCAGTGATCATGTTATACAGGTCCAAATTGATGAGGCTCTTCAAGTTTCCAAGCTCATCTGGAATAGTTCCTCGGATGTTGTTTTTGTAAAGTTTCCTATATATTTAGTCGCAGCAGAGTAAAAAAATCAACAATTTGAAGATGCACACATGTATATTTAATACATCCAACGAGCTTATTAAAAACATATATTTGATAATGTAAGAGATGCAAAAACACCAAAACTTCATCAAGATCGCCACGCTAAAATATCAATACATGCAACTTTATTAAAAACCACTGTAAAATTTAAAAAACAATCACAAATCTAAAATGGCTCTACCGATTGATTAAGACAATCAAACCTTGAAAACTATCATTTGAGTAATAAGATCAAGCGCAAGGAGATCAACAAGTCGTCTAAGATTAATTTATCGGTCCAATTCTCTAGTGGCTGACCAACTTTTAATTTTAGTCGACCTTGATTAGTTGTTCCTCCCCATATAATCCCAACTGGAGGTAATATAGCTTATGTTTTCTTCAAACCAAAACTGTATTCGTAAACCAGAACATGTGAAATCTAACTTACCAAAAAAAATGTCCAATCAAGCTACTTAAAACTGTAGATTTACCAACTCCCTATAAAAAGAAAAAATAAATCAAGACCTTTATAGAAAATTTAGATATTGATAGAAAATTTAGATTCACATATATTCTAAAATTAACACAATTACTACAAGAAACTATTGAAATGTAAACAAACCGTGGATTACTTGGACATGGATGATAAATGAAGCAAATCGAGCTTGTACGATTGATACTTGTAAACAAAAATATTAATACTTTCTTCAACATTCTGATCCATATAATCATAAAAGCATACGTCTACTGAAATAAAAATCTCCATTACAGTTCACAGAGGAAATATCACAAAAGAACATTCTAGTAAGCATTTGTATTTGAGAATATAAACCTTTCATAGACTAGATACGATTTAGACAGATTTTATGCGACATAAGTAAAACTAAGAATGATTGATTGGGCTGGCATTGTTGATCTTAAATGAGAGTGTCCAATATCATCTTCTAGCTCAAGAATCATATCCCATACAACCTTCAGATAGATAAATATATAATAATCAAGCCAACTCCTAGTTTTTTGGTACCAAATAAGTCCTAACATTAAAAGATCTCAATGTGTAAAACAAGTTACTATCTCTAGGAAACATGTAAATTGGAGATCTATGGGAAATGTGTTGATTATCTGTAATTGTAAATTCCTTATTGCTCATAATAAAATTAATTCAAGCTGGTTCTCAAAGTGGATGTAGACCAAACTGGTCGAAGCATTATATATCTTGGTGTTTGTTCTTTACTGCTTTTGATTTCTTCTGCTGATTGTTTGCGTTCTGTTTGGCCATCTAAGTTAGGTTCAAAAACTCTCACAAGTGGTATCAAAGCTCCAGTCGATCCAAGGAGGGTGTGTGGTAGTGTGCTGGCATATTCTTTGTTCAGGATATTTTTTGTTGGGTTTAATTTGACAGATGGCTTCGATGTCTACACGGTTCGAAGTTGTTAAAATTGATGGGAAAAGCGATTTCGGGTTATGGAGAAAAAAAGATTAGGGCTATTTTGGTACAACAAAAGGTAGCTAAAATCTTAGACGAAAATGACCTTCCACCAACAATTATAGAAGCTGAAAAAAGGGATATGGATGAGATGACCTATTCGACGATAATTCTATATCTGTCAGATGGAGTGCTTAGGCTAGTAGATGAGACCACTACTATAGCGGAGTTATGAAAGAAATTAGAAAGTCTTTATTTAACTAAGTCCTTGCCAAATAAACTATATCTAAAAGAGAAATTCTTTGGATATAAGATGGACTCTAGTAAAGGCTTAGAAGAGAACCTAGATGAATTCCAAAAGATTATAGTTGATCTCAATAACATCGGTGAGAAGATATTGGATAAAAATCAAACAGTTATTCTTCTGAATTCATTGCCTGAATCGTATCGAGAAGTTAAGGCAGCTATTAAATATAGACAGGATTCATTGTCCATGGATATAGTGTTGGATGCCTTGAGAATGAGAAACCTCGAGATTAAAAAGGAATGCAATGATGGAAAATTACTCATGGCTAGAGGCAGAAGTGAGAAAAAGAACGGAAAAGGAAAAAAGTCAAAATCCAAGTCAAAATCAAAAAGTGTTTCCTTTGTCATAAAGAAGAACACTTTAAGAAAAATTGCCCTTTGAATAAGAGCAAGAAAGCATCAAGTAGCAAGCATGCAGGGGATTCTAGTGCAGCAAATGTTACTGATGGGTATGATTCAGCAGAGGTCTTCATGGTGTCCAGCAGGGACATTCAGAATGCTTGGATCATGGATTCAGGGTACACGTTTCACATGACTCCTAATCGAGATTTCTTGATTGACCTTCAGGAAAATGATGGGGGATTAGTTTTGCTTGGTGATAATGGTGTTTGTGATGTAAAAGGAATTGGGTCAGTTCGAATTGCAATACATGATGGAATGATAAAAATTCTTACAAATGTAAGGTATGTTTCAGAACTCAAACGCAATCTAATTTCTCTAGGCAAATTAGATAGAGCAGGTTATTCCGATAAATCTGAGAATGGAGTTCTGAAGGTTATCAAGGGTTCTTTGGTTAAGCTGAAAGGGACCTTAAGGAATGGCCTTTATGTGTTGGAGGGTACTGCAGTTTCAGGTAGTGTTGCTGTTGCATCTGGGAAAGAAACAAATAAGTCTATGTTATGGCATAACAGACTAGCTCATGTGAGTGAAAGAGGTCTTCAAGCTCTTTCACAATAAGGTTTTCTTAGAGGAGTTAAAGACATTGAACTCCCATTTTGTGAACATTGCATAATGGGAAAGTCTACCAGAGTGAAGTTTGGAAAAGAGAAGCATTCTACCAAAGAAATTTTGGATTATGTTCATTCAGATTTGTGGGGTCCTACAAAGGTACCATCTATAGGAGGTTCGAGATATTTTATATCAATCATTGATGACTTTTTAAGGAAGGTATAAATGTATCTATTGAAATAGAAGGATGGAGCTTTTGGGAAATTTCTTGAATGGAAAAAGCAGGTTGAGAACCAAATCGGCAGGAAGATAAAGTATCTGAGGACAGACAACGATTTAGAATTTGTAAATTCCAAATTTGATAAATTTTGAAAATCTGAGGGAATTACGAGTCATTTCACTTATACGTACACTCCACAGCAGAATGATTTAGCTAAGAGGTTCAACAAAACAATTATGGAGCATATAAGATGTCTCTTGACAAATGATTCATTACCCTTGAAGTTTTGGGGGGAAGTTGCCCAAACAGCCTGTTATCTTATTAATAGGAGTCCGTCTTCCGTTTTAGGCCTAAAGACTCCTCAGGAGATATGGACAGGAAAAGCTTCAAGTTTGGACCATCCCAAAGTGTTTGGATGTTCAGCTTATGCTCATGTTAAGGAAGGGAAGCTGAATAAGAGGGCATTGAAATGTATGTTTATTGGCTATCCTTAGGGTGTTAAAGGATATAAACTTTGGTGCTTGGAAGAGGGCAGAAATAAATGTATTATCACCAAAGAAGTGACCTTTAATGAAACAGAGATGCCATTTCATGTCAAAGAGTAGCAGAAACAGTAGACGGTTGATCAGGTTGAGGCAGAGGTTAGAATTGATTCTAAAGCATGACCATCAGTTAGTTCAGGCGAATCCAGTGATCAGTCATCCAGTTCTGATGGTAGACAGCCTCAACTGCAGAGGACTTTGATTGATGAGGGAGCTTTCGGTGAAGAAAGTTTAAGTAGCAGTGACCTATAGAACTATCAACTTACCCGTGACAGGCCTCAGCGGGTGAGGTAGGCTTCTACGAGGTATGGTTATGTTGATTTAGTTGCTTATGCTTTTACTTGTGCAGTTGACAGTATTGAAGCAGAGCCTCTTACTTTTGAGGAGACAATTGTATCTGATTCGAAGGAACAATGGAAGGATGCTATGAAAGCAGAGTTGTTCTCATTGTAGAAGAATTAGACATGGTCATTGGATCCAAAGCCTCCTAATCAGAAACTCATTCAGTCAAAGTGGATTTATAAAATCAAGCCAGATATAGGAAGTGACAGCAAACCTAGGTATAAGGCTAGATTGGTAGTCAAGGGCTACACTCAAAAGAAGGGAGTTGACTTTCATGAAAATTTCTCTCCGATGGTGAGACATTCGTCTATTCGATTAATTTTATCTATTGCTATTCATTTTGATAAGTTTGTTGAACAGATGGACGTCACCACAACTTTCCTTCATGGTAAATTGGAGGAAATGATCTACATGGCTCAACCTAAGGGCTATGAGGTGAAAGGAAAGGAATACATGGTTTGTCGTCTTCACAAGTCCATCTATGGACTGAAGCAATCGTCGAGACAGTGGTATATCAGGTTTGACACCTTTATTCTAAAGCAGGGGTTTCACAGGAGCTCATATGATGCCTGCGTGTACTGGAAACTATCTCAGAAAGGTACATATATTTATCTACTTCTGTATGTAGATGATATGATCCTAGTGTCTAAGGATTATTCTGAAATCTGTGATCTCAAGAAATGGTTGAGTAGTGAATTTGAGATGAAAGATTTAGGTGAACTGAAAAGGATCCTAGGCATGGATGTGAAAAGAGATAGGGAGAAAGGTTTGTTAACCATTTCGCAGAAGAGTTATGTGTATAAACTACTTGAGAAGTATAATATGTCTAGTTGTAAGGCAGTTTCGACACCCTTAGCATCTCATTTTAGGCTTTCTTCGTCTCAGTGTCCTATTACTAAAGAAGAAAGGTTAGAGATGGCTAATATTTCCTATTGTAATGTTGTTGGAAGTATTATGTATTTGATGATTTGTACTAGGCTTAACTTGGGATATGTCATGAGTATGATAAGTAGATTTATGTCAAATCCTGGGAAGGAGCATTGGAATGTAGTTAAATGGGTGCTTCGATATTTGAAAGGTAGTGTCGGTGTATCATTGTGTTTTAGCAGGGATTGTGATAAATCAGCACTGTTGGAAGGTTTCACATATGCAGATTACGCTGCAGACCTTGACAAAAGAAGGTCTCTATCAGGTCACATTTTTCGTTTGTTTGGAAATGTGGTCAGTTGGAAGGTTGCTCTACAATCAGTTGTTGCTTTGTCTACTACTGAGTGAGAGTATATTTCAGTGGGTGAAGCTGTGAAAGAGGCGGTGTGGTTGAAAAGGATAGTTGGTGAGTTGTTGTCGTAGGAGTTCATTCCTATCGTCTGTCGTGATAGCCAGAGTGCTATTCATCTTGCAAAAAATCCATCTCATCACGAACGGTCTAAGCATATCGATGTCAAATTTCATTTTATCAGAGAAGTTGTGGCCCAGAAAGATGTTCAACTAGTCAAGATTCACACAGTTGAGAATTTGTCAGATATGTTAACCAAGGTTCTTCCAACCCATAAGTTTAAATACCTATTAGATGAGCTAAATATTAAATCTAGATGATAGGGAGATTGGAGAATCAGCTTGGCAATTAAATATTCTTGTTATGAGGAGATTTGTAGAAAATAACATGGTATTTAAGTGAGTTTTATTGGGTTTTTGGTGAAATTAAAGGCCCAATAGCATTTTTGTAATTATATCCATCTTCTTCTTTAGGGCTGAGAAAATCGTGATTTTTTTAGAAAGAAATAGAGGAAGCAGTCGTTCACGCACGCAGATTACCGAGGGAGTCGTCATTCCTTTTTTCGTCCGGCTTTGACGTCAGTGGCAGTACAGTCGGCGGCGGCATGGGTTTGTGTCCGTCGGCTTCGTAGGCTGTCATCCGGAGTTGCAATGGTTTCTATGTGTTGTTGCTAGTCAGTAAGCGCTGGTTCCGGTGGGTTCCGATTCAGCGCGTGAGTTTACTGCGAGTATGTGAGTGGTGGTTCGCCAGTCAGAGGCGGTAGTGCACGTTATTTGGGCTGTCTGTTTCAGCGGGTTGTTCTCGGTTTCAGAGGTGACGTTGTTGCGGATCTCTCGGTATCAGTGGATATTAAAATTACAGATTGGTGATTATTGTTGATTATTTGTAATTGTAAATTCCTTATTGCTCATAATAAAATTAATTCAAGCTGGTTCTCAAAGTGGATGTAGACCAAACTGGTCGAACCACTATATATCTTGGTGTTCGTTCTTTACTGCTTTCGATTTATTCTGCTGATTTTTTGGTTCTGTTTGGTCATCTAAGTTAGGTTAAAAAAACTCTCACAAAGTGGCTCCAAAAGCATGGAGATACCCAACGCTAACATATGCCCAAACATACTATAATATGAAATCCCTTACCTTAATTGAAATTGAAATTAGACAATCCTTTTTCCACTACGGAAATTCTTTATCTATTAAAAAAACAAAACAAAACAAAACATCATCAATAAAACCAGAACATCATCACTACGAAAATCCTTTATCTAATAAAACCAGAAAATTTCACATATATTCTAAAATTGCACAAATTTGAATTTTCAAAGAAAACTATGAAGACAGAGATGTTAAGTTCTCTACTTCATTTCAAAAGTCTGAACAGGTAGAGCTGCTTGCTAACCTAAGAGTGGAGATCAGAGCTCGAGCTTGAAAGTGATGGAACGGCTCGGCAGAGTTGGAATAGAGCGAACGAAACGAAGCTTAGTGGAACGAACAACGCGGAGATTTGAGGAAAAGGCAGAACGAACAAAGCGGAGGAGACGGCGAAGGAGATGATGGAAGAGGAGTTAGAAATGTGTTCATGAACCCTAAAAAATTAACCCTATAGGATTTTTTCTTTTCTAAATTATTACAAATGCACATTTTTCTGTAAAAGTAAATAAATAGATATTTCTCAAAGGTTTTTTAAAACCTTGGATTAAGAATAATACATTTTTCAAAGGTTTTCAAGATTCTTTGATAAATGTATATCTCTTTCAAAGGTGTCTATAACCTTCGATAAAAGTATATATATTTTTCAAAGGTTTTTTAAAGATCTTCGATAAAGGGTAATACATTTTTCAAAGGATTTCGATATCCCTTGATAAATCTACATCTTTTTCAAAGGTTTTCCTAACACTTCGATAAATATATTTTTTTTCCAAAGATTTCTATTAACATTCGATAAAAATACATATTTCTCGAAGGTTTTTTAAAGACCTTCGATAAAGGGTAATATATTTTTCAAAGGATTTTGATAACTTTTGATAAATGTACATCTTTTTCAAAGGTTTTCCTAACACTTCGATAAATATATATTTTTTTTAAAGGTTTCTATTAACCTTCCATAAAAATACATATTTCTCGAAGGTTTTTTAAAAAGACCTTCGATAAAGGGTAATACATTTTTCAAAGGATTTTGATAACCTTTGATAAATGTACATCTTTTTCAAAGGTTTTCCTAACACCTTCGATAAATATATATATTTTTCAAAGGTTTGTATTAACCTTTAATGAAAATACATATTTCTTGAAGGTTTTTTAAGGATCTTTGAGAAATGTACATCTTTTTCGAAGGTTTTTTACAACTTCCGATAAAAAATGGTCACAATAGGTGAATTTTCTTGTAGTGGATAGATACTGATAGTCTATTAGTGTCTATCAGCATTTATCATTGATAGTTCTAAGATTTTGCTATATTTTGTAAATATTTTGATTCATTTTTTTATATTTAAAAATAGTCATTTTTTCTTCTAATATTTTTTTGTCTTTATTGGATTTGCTATATTTATATATAGGTTATAATTTTAAATTTTTAAGTTTTCAATATTATTTTTTGGACAAAAATTCTTTAATTTTCAAATTTCAAAATTTCAGTTATTTATATTCAAATATTTTTTTAATTTTGAATTTTAAATATTGCAATGTGCATGTTTTTGTATTATTTTAATTTTGAATTTTTATTTTTAGTACATAAAATTTTACGATATATAAAATAAAAGATTCATTTAGCTTCACTTTTATATTTACAACAATAACATTTAGGCCATTTTCGGATTGACTTGGAAAAAATATTTTTTGAAAAGTCATTTTCATTTAAACACTGTTAATAAAAACTCTTTAATATAAAAATACCTATGTGTTTGACAACTTTTTCTCAAAAGTATTTTTATATAAAAAGTTGTTTGGTTTATATATACCAATATTGTTTTATTAATATCAAAATATTATAAAGGATGACTATAGAATACTATGAACTAATAATTTAAAATAATGGTTGCAAAAGTTGGTCGCCATCAGAGTTTGTGGTGGTGATTGGAGTTGGCCACCGATGGCAATGGTTGGAGGTGGCAGCTGGGCGATGGTCAGAGTTGGGTGACGTTGATTGTCAGAGGTTGAAGTCGATGACAAGAAAAAAAAAGGGCATGAGAAAAATATGAGAAACAAGGAACATAAAATGGGAAACGAGAACGTTATCAAACAGACCCTAAGAATTCAACTAATTTATTTGAGAAAGGTGCAAATCATTATATGAAATTGAGATAAGATATGCTTAATTTTCAAAAACCCTGAGGACTAACCAATTCGTCACTACAAAAATTCACAAAATAAAGAAAGCGACGTATTTTTTAATTACTAGCCTATCAACAAGGTACATTGATCAATATTTTTGTTAATTAGCTATTTTTGTTTCTTTTTCTTTTTTTTTTAAAAGAAATAAACAAAAACAAAAACTTGATTGATAATTTTTTTTTTTTTTTGGTTTCTTGGTTCAACTTGTCTATTTTTTAGTTTTTATTTTTCTCTTTTTTAACGTTTAAATATAATTTAGCTATATATTATAAAAATACACAATATTCATCTAAATGTATTAAAATAAAATAATCAAAATCTTATATTATCTAATACAAAATAGTCTCCAAAATTAACAAGAATAATAAAAATGTTTCTATCATTTAAATGTTGTCCATGAAGGATAAGGCCTCATATCCCGTTGTTGCATCGACTATGATCTCTGTGATGGGCAATGGAAAATTGTCTTTCGGGCATGCGCTGTTTAGGTTGCAAAAGTCTACGCAGACACAAAGTTGTCCATTCTTTTTTCTAACCAGGAAAATATTGGCTACCCATGTTGGATATTTAACTTCGCGAACAAACCCGACCTCAATTAGCTTATTGACCTCAACCTCAATCTGGGGGATAAGTTCTGGTTGAAAGTGTCGTTAAGCCTGCTTAATGGGTCGACACCCCTGTTTGATCGTGAGAAGGTGGACTGCTACTTTTGGATCTAGTCCCGACATCTCTTTGTATGACCAAGTGAAAACATCTCTGTATTCGGTGAGCAAACTCATGTATTCGTCCTCTTCCCCTTCCGAGAGGGACGCATTGATGAAAGTCGAACGCAGTTCTTCTATTTTACCCAGATTCACCTTTTTTAGCTCGTCCACCGTGTATTGACCACTGACCTCTAGACCTTGCAGAGCGTCCTCCACTTCCTCTTCGTTCATACCTTCTTCGGATTCTTCGGTGATGGTGATATGGTGGCACGAAGTTTCGCCATCCTCCTGCTCTAAATTTCCATTCTAAGGATTGCTGAAAACGACGGTGCGCCTCTTTACTTTAAGCGAGCCATTACTTGTGTTTAGAGTAACAAAGGTCTTTCTCTTCATGCTGAGGGGATGGTACTACAGATTTCTCCATCACTTCTTGCCTCTCCTGATTTCTTTTAGTTCGATGACAAGGTCGATTCGTCGCCAGATATGTTGGGCATGAATGCCCTAGTTTATTGTATTCATATGTTTATTGTACTCATATGTAATATTAATTTCTCACAGTTAAATTCAGCATCGTTTGATCTTACTAGGAGTTTTAGTCTAAGTGGGAGTTTGTTGGATTTTATGTCATAAAACTTGTAGTTTGTAATATCATATTCTTGTTCAATAAAGCAGTTATTGAAAATCTTTAGTAAATTTAAATTCTATATTCATGAATCCAATAAAATAAGGTTCCGAGGCTATTAAGTTTAAGTTTGAACTTTATGTAGTGACATAAATGTGGATCAAGTTCAAATATATATAGCCAAAATGGTCTATAATATATGAATAAGATTGGGCGCCTTATTCTGGGGACACTATGGATGCGACCTATTTTGTAGTTAGTACAAATGATATGATCCTAAACTGTTCATGTGAAGACATGAAAATGGGGGCATCCTATGTAAAGAGTTTACATAAGACTGAACCATGAAATAGTCACTTTTACGTTCTAAATGCCGTTTAATGTATAAAACTGACTATTTCGTTAATTGATGACCTAGGTAACTTAATCTTAATCCTGAGCTAACTATGAACTCCTGTTCACTTGGAATTATCCTTAGATCTGCATAGGTGAGGGCAACTCATTATCGCTGACCCAATAAGCCTCCCATTTCAGGGGTAAGATCAGGTGGATAGCTGGGAACATAGGGTGCAAGATGAAATTCACTCCTACCCATTATAGGGATAGTAGATAGGTTGCTCCCTTTAGTACTGAATCTAGGTCTTGAACAAGGGGCTCCACCCTCTCATTACCCCGAGAGGGGTTCAGTTTATAAGTTGGACCTTAAACCAATTGTTCATTAGAGGATCAGTGGAACTTAAGAAATAAGATGTAGTCTCGGGGGTAAAACGGTTTTTATGACCCAGTCGAGATTACGAACAATTTGTGAAAGATTAGCTTACTAATCATGGTTATATCAAATGGACACAAATATATCTATAGTGAGGGGAGTGCAATTACGGGACTATAGTGGAATGACCCATTAGTTAACGAATGTTGATTAGCTCCATCTAAAGAGTTTAGCCAGCTAATCTTAGATCGTTGGAGCCCATGATCTATAGGTTCATTAGATTCCCCTACTAGCTCATATAGAATAAACTTAGAACAGAATGATAGAATAATTCGAATTGTTCGAATTAGGTGAAGAGAGAGAAACCGACAAGTATATGTGATATAGTGGTCGGTTTTTCAGTTTAGAGATACAACTTTAATATTTAAATGTGATTTAAATATCAATAATATAAGTACGTTCATATTCGGAAGCTCGGAAATAATAGAAATGCTCAAAGATATAAAAAGTCAAAGAGTTGACTTTTGACTTTGAAAAGTCAAACTTTGACCGACCTTATATTCAAATGTGGTTTGAATTTCGAAAAAATGAATGCGGATTCATGCTCGGGAGGTCAAAATTAGTCAACATGAAAAAAATCATAAAAAGTCAAAATGTTGACTTTTTGGTCAAAGTTTGACTTTGACCAAATGACTATTTTGCCCTTTGACTAAAGTTAGTAGGAAAATCCAAACTTTTGTTGAGATTAATTCCACTAAGAAAATTAGTGGGCTAGGTGTTGGCTTATTAGTGGAGACATTAAGCCCACTAAGATAGTGGATTCTAGGTGTTGGGATTTTATGAATTATTTCATGCAATTTTTGCATGGCCCTTTTCCATAAATATGAGCTTTTGTTTTTGGATTAAAAACTTTTTGATTTTTGCCAAAATAGCTTTCTAAAATTCGGCCAAAAAAGAAAACCCAAACCCAATTAAAAAATCCCTTCTTCTATTTTCATCTTTTCTCTCTCTCGGGTTCTTCATCCATCAGGTCCCACAATCCGGTTCTGAGTCTAGAGAATAGTAGGTTAGCTCTAGTGGTGGTCTGTTCGTGTTCGGGTGGAGATAGACGAGTTTCGGGAGCTTCAAAGATATTATTTCAAAATAACCCTAATTAATTCTTTTAGGGTTGCATGTTTATTTTGGGCAAATAGAGTAAAATTGATTCTCAATTTCACTGCGCATGTCGACTTTTCCTTCAAGATGGACGCTCGGGTATCGACCCCCTCTTCTTATAGTCATTTCGGGGGCGTCAACGTAGGCTTTTCCCTTCCCATTTGTCTTACTAGGGACATATTGGTTGAGGGATCTTCAACCCTCTCATGCTTCAGGCGATCAAAAATGGGAGCACAGGGTTTTCCTTCGCTTTCCTTTGGAACTACGCCTAGTCTCTCAAAGGCTAACGGTCGCTCCACCGCCGGCGATTGACAGATTATTTCCTTATTTCCTTCATTCGACAGAGTCAACCTTCGAAAGACTGAGCGTCGAGTAGCTTTGGGAATTGTATGTGAGCTTCCCTTTTCTGCTTTTGTCATGCTTAACCTCTCGAAGACCAAGGCGCATGTGGTAGACAGTCTAATACGGTTGAAGGTTGAGGCTTTTTTATCTTTGCTCTCCTTTTCTCCTGTATCATCGACTTTTTCTGCAGTGATATGATTGTTGTTGGACACTTTCCCTTTGCCTTTCTGATTATGCGGACTGGCTCTGACGGCTCATATCCGAGTCCCACCCTCGACGTGGGTATAGTGTGTCTTTCTTGTCAAAGCCTCTTTTGGGTCAGCGAGAGTTGGGGTTGCTTATAAATCTTCGAACTCTTGAACTTAGTGTGAGTTGTGAAGCCATAACCCGCCTTCGCCAATAGCTTGTAAGCCTTTGGATCGAATCCATCTTAAGTTCGCCTCTCAGACAGCTTTAACCCTATCACTTCCGCCTTTGGCTTGTGGACTTCCTGCTTCGTTATCAGCTTGAGAGGTGTGACGAAACTTTCCTTTAGAATTTCTATGTCGCCAACCTGCAAACCTTTTGAGTATTCTGTAAAAGGTGAGTCACCTTTTTTTTGTCTCGACAAAGGGACATAGCGCAGAATCAGAGGTTTTGAAGCTTTTTCGCTCCTCACCATGGGTGTTTCTCCAACACTGAGGTATGTTCTACTCTCCTTTGGGCTGGAGGCTTGTACCTTGCTACTCGCGTCTTTCTCTGTATCTATTGGCGACCTTGATCGGGATCCCCTTGCTTTCTTTGCTAGCAAGTTCTCCGTTGACATAGCCTCACTTGAATTCTCGCTCTTTAGGTAAAACTTTGCATCTACGAAGTGAGATTCGACCTCGGAAAATGGATTAGAATCTGCTTCAACCTTCTTAATCCCATCTTGGTAAAACTTGAAACATTGATGTAGTGTCGATGTAATCACACCATTCCCATGAATCCAAGGGTGTCCCAATAGCAGCTTGTAGGTGATCTTTGAGTCTATCACATGAAACAACACGNAGTGTCGATGTAATCACACCATTCCCATGAATCCAAGGGTGTCCCAATAGCAGCTTGTAGGTGATCTTTGAGTCTATCACATGAAACAACACGTCAGCCTTCAGATCGTCAATGAGAAGCTCCAAGCGTATCATGTCTATCGCCCTTTGGTTTCCTTAATTGAAACCCTGAATTACTAATTTGTTGTTTGATAGCTCTTCCATGAGTATTCCCAACTATTTCATAGTCGTCTTAGGCATTATATTGACGGCGGATCTGTTGTCAATGAGGATTCAACGCACTCTCATTTCTCGAATGTATCCAGAGACGTACAAAGGCCTATTATGAAATTTAGATCCCAGTAACAGATCTTCGTCTGAGAAGCCTATGGATGTGCAACACGAGGCATAAGCACGTGCTTCGGAGGTCGATGCACCAGATGCGTTGGATTTTAACAATGTCTTAATGAGGGTCGTCTTAGCTTCTTGCGGGAGTGAGAGCAGGTCTTCTATGTTGAATGGTGACGAACCCTTTGGTTCTCCTGTCGACTTTAATGGGCCTAGAATGGTATCTTCTTCTTCCATGGTATTGACAGCATGACATGCAGTAGCATCTGACATCTCCTCTGAACCCCAATTGCAGAAGTTCTTGGGGAGAAAATCTGCTAATGTCATCTATCATCTGGGACAAGGAACATCCTCGTCTCTCTCATCAACAGCCTTGGGCCTCCAAACCTTCTTTCTACCCTTCATTTTTTGTGTCTTACTCTCTCTCTCTTGTAGCTTCTATGCGAACATAACTCTTTTTGAGTAGAGTCCAGTATTTCCTTCTTATGGCACGCCACAAGGATCCAACCTTCGTTATCATCATCGTCAGTACCTCCTTCGTTTTGAGGATCTGTAGCTTGAACCTCCTACTGAAACCGCACTACCATAGGTTCGAAGGTCCCTAACTAGACTGAGCTTTCCCTTTCTTCATAATATATGATTGATGCCGCCACGGTTGGAGTTACCGACACTGCAGTATGATTCGTTTGGACCATCTCGTCTAGATCTAGCTCTATTTTCCTCTCACGGGCTAATTTGAGGATCAATTCCTTCAGTACAAAACATTTTTCGATTGAGTGGCTAACGACCCTGTGATATTTGCAGTAGTTGGGATCATCCACTTTGCCGGCCTATTCCGGTTGTTTACATTCTAGTAGTTGGATAAGGTGATTCTCTAGTAGTTGTTCAAGCATATCCACAACGTCGGAGTCGGATAATGGGTAGACTTTTTCCAATCGCTCTTTCAGGGTTAGGCGACGTCTTTCACCTCCGTCGTCTTACTTTTCTATCTTTTTCTCTTTCCCTTTCGAGGAGAACTTCAACGGGGTCGTATTAGCGATCATTGATTCCTTTATGGCACCTTTCACAATTTTCTCGGCGCTCTTCACCTTCTTCTTGTCTTTCTTCGATTCGTGGCTCAGGAAGTCTCTCGTTCCCCTCTTGGCGATACTTAGCTCCATGTCGTGAGCGCGGGTCGCCAATTCTTTAAAGGCACGAGACTTTATTCCTTACAGGATATAGAGGAGTTTCAAGTGCATACCCTATGTGCACATTTCTACACCAGATAATTTGGTGAGTTGATCTTTGCAATCCAGACTCAGAGCTCTCCATTGGTTGATATAGTCGACGACCGACTCCCCTTTCTGTTGTTTGGTGTTTGTCAGCTCCATCATGCTGACGATCCTCTGGGTGTATGGCTTGGAACATATGAAGGAAGTTTGAGCCGACCCTCCATATTGAGCTCTTATGGAGGTCATGATCATGTCTTGCAATTGTTGGATCAATAGAGAGGCCACCGAGGCTGACTTTTGCAGTTGGTCTTCTTGCAGCACGATTTTCCCCTTGTCAGTTGCTTTGACCTTGGGTGCTTGGCTTGATTCAACAGCCTCTCGAGAGTGTATTTGTTCTCTCAGGGCAGCGATCTCATGGTTTCTCTCCTCGATGGCTTTCATCAGAAAGTTAATCTTCCTTTCCATCTCTACCATGGCCACTTCCGCCATCACATCTGCCATCATGACATAAATCACATCTAGCAGTGAATATCTTTTCGGCTTGCTGGAGGTTGAAGTAGAGTTATCAAACAAGGGGTTTTCCTTGATGATCACCTCTCTTTGTGGGGATTCCATCATTTGCCTTTTGTTGGCAATGAAGGAGCTCTGCTCTTGCTCCTGCATGACTTCTCTTGAGGGACTGCGGATGATAGGTCCCATGTACGAGCCGTTTGTGGAGGAAGCCTTGGATACCATCTTCTTAGGTGCCATTGCCGTGTTCGGATGCTGAGAGAGAGATAAAAGGTAAAAATTTCCTACTGGTCATGCCAATTTATTTGCACGAGGTTTTCGGAGAAACGTGTTTCATGGAGTTGAACTTGAGTTGGTATTGATGTTGAAGTTGATTTGATGTGATGTGGTTCGATCTCTAATACTAGATCCTTTGATTCTCTCTCAGTTGGGTGAATGTGCTTGACTTGAAGAAGAAAAGCACCAAACATTCTTGAAGTAGAAGTCTTGGAAGAGTCTTTGTGTCTTCAAGGGTCTTCTAGGAGTGCAGCTTCAAGAGTCTTGGAAGTCTTCTACTTGTTGATGAATTCTCTCTAGGCTCTCTGAATGTAGAAAATGCTAAACCCCACAAATGAAGAGAAATTCTCTATTTATAGAGTTCTCAAGGAGGCTTCGTGGACTTGGGCTTGGTTGGTCCATGGGCCTAGTCATTGGGCCCAATTAGTTGGTTTTGGGCCTGATTTGTAATTGGGTCCAATTCAATCTTTTTTGTAGTTGGACTTTAAACCCAGATAATAATATCAAATTAGGTCAAATTAATCTCATCTGATTCAACTGCATGGCGTCATCGAAATTTGTCTTCAATTCAATTCGAGACATATATCAACTTCTAGTTGGACCCAAATTTAATGATTTAGACTTTCGTCATTAATTTAGTAAACGACGTGGCAACTTGTGATTGGTCCAAAATTCCTCATTCAACAGTCACTTTTTTATATAATATATTGTTTACCCAAATATATTTCCTTATATCATTTAATTAAAATTAAAATAACTAATGTTGAACTTATTTAATTAAAATAGTTAAGTATTAGATTATAATTAATATGACGCTGATTCAATATATTAATTAGTTAATTGTGATAATTAAAATTATTATGATTCTTAATTAATTCATTTTTATCAATATATTGAATGATATTTATTGTTTAATTAATTCATTTATTAAATTTATACAAGGTTCTAATGCTTAATTTAATAAATTAAAACAAACTTAACTTTTATTTATAAAATTCTGATTGCATTTTCCATATGTACAACTAAACACGGTCATCTTTGATTCCCAAATATCCTATTCCCAGACATCCTATACTTAGACATATTTTTTATTCCCAAATATCTAAAAAAACTTTACCAAACAACCCCTTATAGGAAATGCAAGATGCTACAATGGATATGTTACCTTGAAATATTGACACTTAAGACTAGCAATGATGGACTTCTAGAACTAGTTATGAACTTTCAAACAAACTCGATATATAGATTTCACCTAACTTCTATCACTGATATCACTAATATCACTCATATCGTGGTTATCAATGGTAGCTTCTTTCATAGATAACATCACTAATAAGATGTTATCAATTAACTCATTGGTATCATGCTATTAATAATCTCATAGATATCATGCTATCAATAATAGCTCTCTATCACCGATAACATGTTGTTGGTTTGTAGCTTCTATTATCAATAACGTGCTATTAATGGTATCTTCTATCATCGATAGCGTGCTATCAGTGCTAACTTCTATCACCGATGACATGCTATCAATGGTAGCTTCTATCAATGATAGCTACTGACTACCTTATTGTCTCTTTAACTGTCCTTTTCAAACATTCATACGGTTCCTTTTCTTTTCGATACCTCTCAAGGGCACTTCGATAAAAACAGCAAATAGTCAAACTAAACCCTTTTCTTCATTTGATTTTATAAACAATTTTATGGTACATAAATACCCAAATATTTTAATTTTTACCCTTCAGTTTGGGCCATCTATGCCATTTTTTCAAGTTTCTTTCTGATAGAAATCATACTCTTAAAGTCCTATAAAAGGGAAAAAAATATTGGCATGTCTAATATTGTTTGCATTTCTCATCTTTTGAGGAAAAAAAAAACTTGTTTTATAACTATTCTCGTTTCTTATTTCAAACTTTTATGAAATATGTTTCTAAAAATGGTGCAAATTTGTGGACTAAAAAAAATTGTTTCTTTCAAATTCATTTTCATTTGCTATTTATATTTAATGTTTTGTTATAATAATTAAACTTGATGATTGGTTCGTTGGTGTTAAGTCACTTATGAATTTGTTACTTTCAGGTCTTGGGTACGAAACTCATTCTCATAATTCTTATGGGGAAAAAAGGAAGAATCAAAAACTGGATAAAAGGAAGAAAGAGAAAAAGCAAAAACTGAAAAAAGAAAAGAAAAAAAAAAAGATCTTTGCTTACTAAATGGATTTCAAATACATATAATTATTTAATGGTCATTTGGTTTAAGGACCTTCTAAATGAGAATTGACATTGATATCTAAGATCTATGTTTCTTTCACACTTTCTTAGGAATATACAATACTCATGCATCCTCTTTTCCTACAAATAGGGTTTTCTTTCCTTAAAAAATGGTGGATTTTTTCTTTTTTCTCCCTCTTCTTCTGTTTTTCATTTTCTATATAATTTCATTTTGCATATAGTTAATTAATTAATCAAATCAATAATAATATTAATTTAATAAAATTAATATAAATATTTGTTTTAATAAATAAATAATAATCTATTGAAATATTTACTTAATTTAGTTTTATAATAAAATTCATTAAATGATTGTAATTTCTTAATTACATAAATTATTAATTCATTTAGCTAACAAATCCTAAATATATTTAATTAGTTTACTAAGATTATTTAAAATTAGTTAGACCAAAAATTCATTTTTACATAATAATAATTGAATATTTATATTTTTTATAATCAAATAATAATTTATTAAGATTAATTTTAATTTGATAATTCTTTATGAACATATGATCATTATGGATTATTTATAATCGTTAATTATTCATTGTGATTAATTTTTATTATTTCATTCATTATCAACATATCATATTTATATTAAAAAAATATATATTCTTTATTACTATTCTTTATTAGCACATCATATTTTTATCTCATTTTGTCACTTTTTTTTTTATATAAATTGTTATTTATTGAGATTAATTTTAATTTGATCTTTTATTATAAACATATAGAACTTTCCTAGTATTCTTTATTAATATTCTTTATTAGCACATCATATTTTTATCTCATTTTGTCACTTTTTTTTTTATATAATATATTGTTTACTCAAATATATTTTCTTATATCATTTAATTAAAATTAAAATAACTAATGTTGAACTTAATTAATTAAAAATAGTTAAGTATTAGATTATAATTAATATGACGTCGATTCAATAAATTAATTAGTTAATTGTGATAATTAAAATCATAATTGATTCTTAATTAATTCATTTTTTTCAATATATTGAATGATATTTATTGTTTAATTAATTCAATCGTTAAATATATACAAGATTCTAATGCTTAATTTCATTAATTAAATACAAACCTAATTTTTATTTATAAAATTCTAATAGCATTTTCCATATGCACAACTAAACACGGTAATCTTTGATTCCCAGACATCTTATTATCAGACAACTTTTTTATTCTAAAATATTTAAAAAAATCTTAAACCAAACAACCCTTATAGAAAATGCAAGATGCTACAATGGATATGTTACCTTTTAGGTAAGATGATGGAATTCAAAAATAGTAATGAACATTATTTATTATAATTTAAATATTTGTAACCATTTTATTCAAATTTTTGGAAGACAGAGAGACTTTCCCTCCATATTCTCAAGAATTGAAAATTAACCACAAACCACAGCATAAAAAATATTTTGACCTTTCACTAGGTGCGTAAACAGTAATAGTTTCACTAATCCCTCAGCCTTTTGTATATTATTTAAAGGAAAAAAAAAAGTATTAGTAGTTTCTTTTTTTTTTTTAAGAGGTATTGTAATTAAAGTATGAGGTGGGGAAATCGAACCTCAAACCACGAGGTTGTAGCTCTTGTTGGCAAATAAATTTATTAACTGATTGCACCGTCTACAGGGTTCGAACCCACATATATTTTTTATTTTTTTTTAAAGGTATTGTAATTAAGATGTGGGGTGAAGAAACGAGCCTCAGACTTCAAGGTCGATAGTATAAGTATTATGCCAGTTGAGTTACGCTCTTGTTAGTTATTTGTAGTTTTTTTTTCAAAAGATAATGCTATTAGCTTTAAATGCCCACATACCCACATTTTACTGTCTTAATCACCTATATGCAATTAGTATGTGATCATAAATGCCAACATACCCATATGATCATAAATACCAACATACCCAAATCGTAATAATTCTCTCCATTTGCCACTTGTTAAGATAGTAATATATTCTAAAATAGATAGAGAACAACTTTTAATTTATTTTTGGAGTTTATTACATAACTCTTGTTATTATAATCAACGACTTTCGTAAAAATTAACGTGAATGTGACACACAAGTATGTGTCAACTTAGTTGAGATGTCTTGGTGTGCATCTACTAATCCTTCCTACCTCGTATATTTATTAAAAAAAGAAAAAAAAAAGAACATAACACACAGTAGTAATAAGATATTATAACTTGAAGCAAAGGTTGATCAGAAGTTCGATCCTCTCCACTGCTACATTATTGTACGATGCTACATTATTGTACGAAGTAAAGAAGGAGCTTTTTGGATATTTGATACTAAAGAAGGAGCTTTTTGGATATTGATATATCAAAGGAAACCTTGAATTACAGATTGGACAGCTCGAATGGGTGTGATGGTGTATCGAGTAAAACCAGCTTGGTGAAGAACATAACCCCATTCCTTAGCTGTTCTTTCTTTTCCATTGTTGGTATGAGCCATCATCACCATATCTAGCATTAATCCAACATCCGATAGATTATTTTCTTCTTTTTCTTCGATAACTGCTTCTACAATTATTACTTTTCCTGTCTTTTCTGGAATTGCATCTCTACAATTCTTCAAAATCTTGATGCATGTCTCATCATCCCAGTCATGTAGAACCCACTGTATAAAATAATCTCACAAAAGTTATTCTTTTTTATCCAAAAATTTCAATACATATATGCATCCAATGGGAGGTTAATCTAAACATGTCACGTACTAATATATTTTAGATTAAATTACAAGTTTAATTCATGAATTTAGATTTGTGTCTAATTTTTAAAAATCATCTCCTAGATCTCTAAACTTTCAATTTTAAAAATACTTGGATGTTGAATGAGTTGTACTGATTTTTTGTGCAACCCGCCAGTTGATCAATTCAAAACTACCATGTGACAAAATATTTTTTGTTTTTTAAATTAAAATTTTATTTTTTTGCTAGACAATAAAGGAGAGGTTGTATGAGACTAGATGCAGCCTAGGTTCCACCTAATCATTACCTTTAATTTTATGTTTAAAAATATCAATAAACATTATAAACGACCAATAATTTCCTAAATTTTAATCATTATTTAGTGTCTAGTAGGTCTGTGAATTTTACTAAACGTCAAATATAGGTCAAAGATCTACAAGGCTAGAAATTGAAAACTTATCAACCTATTAAGTAAGAACTTAAAAATATAAGGATCTATATCCAGAACTTATTAAATATTTTTTAAAATTTCAGAACCTATTAGACAAATTTAAATTTTAAAGATATGTTACATAATTTTGAAAGTTCCAAGTTTTGGAATGAGGACTATATTTATAATTTAATCTATATATAGATAGCTATGTATAACCATGTATAAGTGAATACCAACCATGAAGAAAGCAGCATCAGCCTTGGGAATGGAATCAAGCATACTCCCACTAACATGTTGTACACCAGTGTATTCTTGTGAAGAAGAAATGACATGAGGAAGGTCTAAGTTGATGCCTTTAATCCAAGGGCAAGCTTTGACTATCATGCTCAAGCAAGTTCCATTTCCTCCTCCCACATCCACTAAACTTCCAATTCCTTCAAAAATCTCTGGACAATCTTCAAGTATTGCAGGCACTGTAAGAACCCTTGCAGTACATGACATGGCTTCATTGATTATAGTGTTGTGTATTGGGTCAGCTGCTGCAAAGCTCCACAAATCTTTGCCATGAGCTGCCTCAAATGGGGTTCCTTCATTGGCTTTAATCCGATCGCTGAGTCTATGCCATGGCGCCAACATCACTGGGCTGCTCTCCAATAAAACAAGTGGAACCATACTGTTGTTGTTGCTACTTGCAAGCAGCCTAGACAAAGGTGTTTGGCTATAGCTTGTGAGATTTTCTTCAGTGATTTCTTGTTTGAATATTCCACGATTGACTAAGAATCTTAAGATGCGATATAGGAGTGAGGAAGAACAATTTAAAGCTAAGGATAATTGGGAGAGTGTCATGGAGCTTCCATGGGTTTCGATTGTATCAGCAATTTTGAGTTCTATGGCGCATTTTACAATTGCTATTTCCACGAAACCAAATATGTAGTTCCAAATTTGAACACGAGCTTGTTCATCTTCTTCTTCCTTCTTTGGTATGGATTCTTTGAAAGCAAAGTCCATTTGGGATTGTATCTTTTTTCTATATTTTGATGCTATACCTTTTTTGTTCAGTCACATCCATATATATATATAGAGGGATGGAGAGAGAAAAATGACGAATTACAAGTTTAATATCTATTTATAATTGAGCTTTAAAATGTGTTTAAAAACTGCCTAATTGATGGTCTTTGAGGCCTGATGGTGTCCTAGCGCAGTGCCGTGGGGCTCATGCATAGTACCACAGCGTTGTGCACAGTGTTGCGCATTGCTGAAATAAGTAGCTCTCGGGTTTTGGCGTCAGAATTAGTGCCACGGCAGTGCCCTGTTTCTTGGCAACTTGACTTTTTCTTCACTTTTCATTGGAGATTTGACCGGTTTGGTTCTTTTAATTTCCACCCTTATTTTCTTGATAATTCTAAAAAAAAAAAAAACTAGCATATTAAATCTAATAAAAATAACTCTAAACAAGAAGTAAAGAAAATACTTTTCAAGTGTTTTTCATCAGCAATACTCATTTTTATGCAACTTATTTAACTGGCCATTCACGATCTATCAAGTTACAAACTTTTCTTTGTTTAAGAAATGATATATATATATACACACATACTAGTTTTTAACATGTGCCTTGCATAAGGCATTTACATCTATATTAAATTAATAATATTTTTATTTAGTTTTAACATTAAATATTAGATTGGTTATACTTACGATAATATAAATTATTTAAAAAGTAATATATGCTTTTTTCCGATAATACAGCTTCACACTGAGTACAAAATACATCCTCATTACAATAATAAAAAATGATATCATGATCGATGACCATTATCCAAGTATTGATGCACACAAAATTTTTTGTATGTATTCCAATCAAAGATTTATCATCAATATAGTTGGAAATGTACCAATTGATTTTGTTCGAGCGGTTTCAATCTTGCATTTACCAGAAGAGATAAAAGGAGTAAGTATAAGAAAAAAAGCATACACCATTGTAAAAACACTTAATGTGTTATGTTTGTTAACACTAACATACTAAATCCAGAAACTTTTTAAGAAATGAGCACAAATGCGGGGTATATAATTAGCAAACACAAACCTATAATTTTTTGTAGAAAATAATTGAGTGGAGATGGTTACATGCAACTCTTCGAATTCTAAAATTTTTGGCATTCAAAAGTAAGTTATATATTAATATAAAGATATAAATTTTATAATTAGATTATTGAAATAAATTAAGAAACTTTTTATATTCAAAGTTGTGTAATATTAGGGGGTCATTTGTTTCGGGGACATCTTAGATTTTCATGTAGTGGACATCTAGATTGTCAAGTTTGTTTTGCAGTATTGTAAGATGTCCGGACATCTGGAGATAGGATGCCCTTACGGAGGGCATCTCGAGAGTTTTGAATCCCTCTTGAAACATCGGTTTTCCAGATTCCCGAGTTGAAGTCATCCCCAATTTACTCTTTTGCCCTTCATTTTTTCTTATATATTTGTATGTGTGTAAATATCACTCTCCATTTTCCATTATATAATTAAAATAAATATTGTCAATCATATATATCACGTTTTTGTTATATCGCAGTTCTTATAATAAGCAAGATATTAAAATTTAATTTTTAATTAATATTTATTTTATAAAAAATCTTAAATTATGATATATTATTTTGTTGAGAAAAATAACATTTAAAAATAATACAAATTGTATTAATTTAAAAAGATATTCAAATTGATAAAAACAAGTATGTTATATAAGTTCAAATTATATAAAATTGATTACAAAGTAATAAATAGTCATAAGAAATTTTTGGAACATTATGTAAATTTAAGATATTTTCGAATATAAATCGTGCGAAATAAACATAGTTATCAAAATGTTTCCAGATATCTATAAAATATTTCTACAAAACAATCATGATAATCTAGTGATATTGGATTGGACATCTATAATAATGTAAATCTATAATTTTGAGTATCTAAAGATTAGAGTTATATACATTTCCAAAAAAGTAAACAATCCCTAAAGAGTTTATTTTGTTAAAGTTGAGTGAGAATGAAAAGTTAATATGTGAGATGAAAATTTATGGAAGAATGGAAGAGTGGAAGAGAGAAATGTGGAATTGAGAGAGATGCAAAAATAGTAGAGATAATTAAGAGACACGAAAAATGGTCGAACGGAATAGAATGAGATAAAGAAATTTCCAATTAAGAAAAATATACCAAATTTAACGAGGGTGTGAATGTGATGAAGGATAAATTACATATTTATAAAATGATAATTAAGAATATTTTTTTTTTACTCAATTTTTTGTTAATGTAGAGATAAAGAGTGTATTTTACTATTATTATTATTTTTTTTTGAGAAAGAGAGAGAAGAGTTATTGTGAGTTTTAATGACTTTATTAGGTGCATTTTAATTTTAATATTAATAGAGAATAAAGGGAGAGAGTGGTGTGTGGATTTTAATGGAGAGAGATGAGAGGGAGAGAGAGAGAGGCGTATATATATATATATATATATGAATTTTAAGGTGATTAAAACATCAATTAATTGATAAAGTTTTAGAATTAGTCTCAAATCCATATTTGAGAGAATCCTTTTAAAATAATTGCTCAACCAAATTAATAGTTTGTAGCTTAAAAGGAATATGATAATAAAAGTAGAGTGATAGTTATTGAATGAGAAATTTTGGACCAATCACAAACTGCCACGTTATTTATTAGATTAATGATAAAATTCCAAATCATTAAATTTGGATCAACTAGGAGGTGACTGTGTCCGTAATTGAAGTTGAAGACAAATTTTCATGACGCTACGTGGTTTCATCATGACCATTGAATTGGATAAAATTAACTTGGTCGAACAATTTGATATTATTATTATTTGGGTTAAAGACTCTAAACCCAAAAATATGTTGAATTTCACCCAGATGTCAAATTAACCCAAATCCAACTAATTGGGCCCAAGAGCCAGACCCATGGTTCAACCAAGCCCAAGCTCATGAAGCTCAGCCGAGAACTCTATAAATAGAGAAACTCTCTTGATTAATATGGGGTCAACAATTCTACATTCCAGAGAGCTTAGAGGGAATTCTCTACAATCAAAAACTCTTTGATTCTTGTAGCTGACCACGCTTGAAAATTGAAGTCCTTTGAAGATATAAGCATTCTGAAGACTGAAATCCTTTGAAGATACAAACATTCTAATCACGCTTGAAGACTGAAGTTCAAAAAAAGATACAAGTATTCTGAAGATTGAAGTCCTTTGAAGATACAAGTATTCTGAACACACGTGAAGACTGAAGTCATTTGAAGATACAAGCATTTTGAACACACTTGAAGACTGAAGTCTTTGAAGATACAAACATTCTGAACACGCTTGAAGATTGAAGTCATTTGAAGATACAAACGTTCTTCCAAGACTCGAAGCTCAAGAACCTCCACACGCCCCGCTTCTATACATCAGACGTACGAATTCAACCGAGAGAGAATCAGAGGATCAAACACTAGAGAGCGAACCACATCACATTAAATTAACATCAACATCAACACAAATAAAGTTCAACTCCATGAAACAAGTTTCTCCAGAAGCCTCGTACGAACACTAATCCTACAAGAAGATCAACAAGCCTGAAGGCCGATCATCCAAGAAGATCAACAAGTCCAAAGGTCGATCATTTAAGAAGATGAATAAGCCCAAAGGCCGATCATCCAAGAAGATTATCAAGCTCAAAGGCCGATCATCCTAGTAGATCATTAAGCCTAAAAGTCGATCATCCAAGAAGATCAACAAGCCTAAAGGCCGATCATCCAAGAAGATCAACAAGCTAAAAAGCCGATCACCCTAGTAGATCATTAAGCCTAAAAGTCGATCATCCAAGAAGATCAACAAGCCCAAAGGCCGATCATCCAAGAAGATCAACAAGCCAAAAGGCCGATCATCGAAGAAGAACATCAACTTGATCATCCAAGAAGATCATCAAGCCCAAAAGCTGATCATCCAAGAAAATCAACAAGCCCAAAGGCTGATCATCCAAGAAGATCATCAAGCCCAAAGGTCGATCATCCAAGAAGATCAACTAGCCCAAATGCCGATCATCCAAGAAGATCATCAAGTCCAAAGGCCGATCATCCAAGAAGATCAACAAGCCTAAAGGTCGATCATTCAAGAAGATCAACCAGCTTAAAGACTATAGTTTATTTTCAAAACATCATAATATTATGTATTAGAGATTGTACTCACTTTCCACAAAATTAATACCAATACAAAGTTCAAGTTCTACGAAATAAATTTCTCTAGAAATCTCGTGCGAACAAATTGGCACGCCCAGTGGGATATCTCTACCTCTCATCTATCTCTCATCATCTAAGTCAACAAATCTACAAATGGCACCAAAGAAAGTTGCATCCAAAGCTATCATCGCAAGCAACACTTACATAAGCTCTGTCATCACGAAGGAAATCACAGACCAACTGATGGAATCTCCTAAAGGCAGGATCGTCATCAGAAAAAATCTCTTGTTCGACAACTATGCTTCTACTACTGATCTATCAGAGAAAGAATCATATTTTGATGTAGTGTCTGTCATGATGACTGACGTAAGGATTGAGTCGACCATGGCAGAGATAGAGATAAAGATAAATCTCCTAATGAAAGCTATAGAAGAACAAGATCATTACATCACTGCTTTAAGAGATGAAATTTAGGCTCGAGAAACTGCTGAGCCGAGTCAATCTCCAGCTACAAAAGCCAATGACAAGGAAAGACTATCTTGCAGGAAGACCAGCCGCAACAATCTACCTCTGTCGCCACCCTGTCAATTCAACAGCTACAGAATATGATTACGAACTCCATAAGGGCTCAATATGGAGGACCATCACAATCCTTCTTTATGTACTCCAAGCTGTACACCAAGAGAATCGACAACCTGAGAATACCAGCTGGGTATCAACCTCCAAAGTTCCAGTAGTTCAATGGAAAGGGCAATCGAAAACAACATGTTACACACTTCATTGAAATATGTGAAAATGCAGGAACCAAAGAAGACCAGCTAGTCAAGTAGTTCGTTCGTACCTTGAAAGGAAATGCTTTCGATTGGTATACTGATTTGGAGCCAGAAGTGACTGACAGTTGGGAACAGCTAGAAAGGGATTCTTGAACCGTTTCTTCAGTACAAGGCACACTGTTAGCATGTTGAAGCTGACGAACACCAAACAGTGGAAAAGAGAGACAACCCTCGATTACATTGACCGATGGAGAACTTTGAGTCTGGATTGCAAAGATAGACTCATTGAATTATCTGCAGTGGAGATATTCACCCAAGGCATGCATTGGAAACTTCTCTACATTATGTAAGGGATAAAGCCTTGTACATTTGAGGAGTTGGCAAAACGAGCTTATGATATGGAGCTGAGCATCATTAACAAGAGAACTAAAGATTTCCTAGTCCCCAAAGAAAGAAAGGATAAGGAAGAAATTAAAGGCATTGAAGAGATCATGAGTAGTGCCACAAGAGAATCTATGGTCATTCAGATGACCCCGCTGAAATTTTCCTCCAAAGAAAAAGAAACAAAGTTTGAAAGAAAGCATGATGGCAGCCACAAGCATCGCCCAATCTCAAAGAAAGATAGGATAAGTGTGAAACCCGAATTTCCATTTTTCCTACTTAAGCAGGTGAAAGTTAAATTCTATGTTGACGTGAAGGAAATTTCTAAGTGTTGAATAGATTTTCCTTGAGTAATTTCGGATAAGCCTTAACTAGTAAAAATTGGGTTAAATATAATGCTAAAAAGGAACTATGCGTTGGAAGCCAAAGAAAAAATGACTAAGTATTTGACAATGCGTTGGTATGGTACCATGCGTTAGCCATGAAGCTTTTAGAGGTTATTTGGGGCGTTGAAGGAAGCCAAAGTGTGGCCAAGAGAAACGCATGCGGCAGCCAATGCCTTGAGAGGTTAGAACAATGCATGCAGCGGTCTTAAGTTGCGCAACCAAGGGCGCTGGACATTGGATGCGATGGTATGCGTGTATGGGGTGAAGGCATGCGGCCGAAGGAAATGCGTTGATAGTATGTGGTGATACGGTGCATGCAGTGCAAGGGCATGCAGTGATGCGAGGTCATGAGATGCAAGGGCATGTGGTGATGCGTTGCAAGGGCATGCGGTGCAAGGGCATGCAATGATGCGAGGGCATGCAGTGATGCAGTGCGAGGGCATGCGACAATGTTACGCATGCGGTAATGCTAAAGTGTGCGGCCGAAGGTATACGTTGATGGTATACGGCAGTAGTATGCGTTGGTGTCACACGGTGATGCTATGCGGCAACGCTATGCATTGATTTCATGCAGCGATACTATGCGTTGATGTCATGTGGCAGTGTTATGTGTTGGTGGCATGCGGCGGCCTTGCTACGCGAGAGTATGCGGCCGAGGGCATGTGGTGATGCGGCCTATGGTATGCGGCCGATGGTATGCATGTGTGCGACCGAAGGAATGCGTTGGTAGTATGCGATGGATGCGATGGATGCGATGGATGCGATGGATACGATGGATGCAGTAGCCTTACTAAAGTATGAACTAGGCGATGGAACGAGTTAAGGTGGACGCATGGTGATTTGTCCTTGCATTGCTAATGCTTGAGGTAACAAGGTTCATGCGGTTGGTTGCATTGGTCATAAGAGATGCGTTATCAAGAACCTAGGCGATGGTGAGTTATGCTTTGAGGTGTTGAGTTGAGAACCAAGTCGACCCAAAGGTTGCTATGCGTTGGACATGTGCTATGTGTTGGACATCCGAAGATAGGTAGGCGCATAGGACAAGCTAGTAGTATGCATTGAAAGTGTGTTGGTCATTATCCTAGTTAAGCGCATAAGAGCAAGGTAAGCCATGCGAAAGAGAAGGATATGCGGTCAAAGATGAGCCTTGCATTTGTGATGAAGTTGCATCGATTAGATGCACAAGGTAAGATTGAATGGACGCATGTGCCAATTGGTGGTGTCTGGACATAGGAATGTTGTAGCAATGGATGGGCGCATTTGTGGTTAGATGAACGCATATGAAGAATGAACGCATATGAAGGATGGACGCATTCAAGGATGTCATCCATACATGTGGCTTGTTAGGAAGAAATCTTTAAACCTTAAGTAAATGAGGTGGATACACAAGAAGACATGCAAACTTGAGGGTCATGCGTTGGTAAAAGGGGAAGAGGACACTTGGGTTGCCCTGATGTAAGATTGCGGTAATAGTGTAAGGAAAAGACATTTGGACATGAGGCTAAGTAAGAGGTGTCGGCCTTAGAGAAATCTTGGACGCCTATAAATAGAGCCAAGGACTTCAAATGAGAACTCAAATTCTCTTCAAAGGACATAAAGAAGAGTGTTTTGGGAGGAGACTATACGTTGATAGCAAGACCATGCGTTGGTCAAGAGGTTCCATGAGGGGAAATGCTATCGGACAGAAATGACAGAAAGTAGCATCAACTTGAGACGAGGAGTTCTCCCAGAATACTCATGCGTTTGGAGTGATTACAAAGCCACTTGAAAGGTAGGAGAGTCTAGTTTTCACGGTAGGGTTTTAGAGAAGAAGCTTCAAGGATTCGAGCTAGAGAATGAGGACAAGACAGAAGGGTCGAGCTATCGGGTAAGCTTGGGCCAGTCTTGATGTTTTGAATATTCTGGCCAAATCACGAGGATTACTGAGCTAATATTTTGAGGTAAGCTTCCTGAGATATTTAGAGCATATTTGTAGAAGGAAGGAACTCGAGATAAAGCCTAGAACTATAAGCAATCTGAGCTTTAAATTGAATATAGATTGTAGGGTTCAAAAAGGAGCCCGAGGTGACCAAGGAACTTCTAGAGAGAAAAGTTCTTAAACGATCAAGGTGAGTGACTAAAATATTTGACTAAATATTTATAATTTTTTTAAGAAATCGTGTTATAAAGAAAGATCTTTCAAATAAAGACATTTTTTCTATGTTTTATTAAAGAAAGTCATTGTATGACTAGTTTTACTTGAAACTCGATACCAAAGGACAGTTGAGAAGGTATCCGAGCAGCTCGATAATAAAGGACACAGTTTTGAGAAGGTATCTGAGCAAAAGTACCCAAGGCATGGGGTACTTCTTTTTCATAAGAATCAGTTTTTTGNAAGGACACAGTTTTGAGAAGGTATCTGAGCAAAAGTACCCAAGGCATGGGGTACTTCTTTTTCATAAGAATCAGTTTTTTGGTCACTCACTGGGCTAGCAAGCTTACCCCGTCTTTAAATATTTTTCTTCCCAGGTAGCGAAAGGTGGGGAGTTCCAGGGTGCTGCTAAGGTCAAAGTCTGCCACAAGCCATAGTTACACTTTCGGAGGGTATTACAGTTGTTGTTATAAACTTTTTTGTTAGTCTTGGAGTTATATAAACATTACATTGTTGTAATAAAATGAGCCTACTTAATTAGTTGTTGTTTGCCTCCTTGACTTAATCAGTTGGTTGTTGAATTTGTTCATTGGTATCTGAGTTATTTCCGCAAGAGTTATTAGGCAGTAAGTGTCAACAAAAGGGTCGATAACTGTTGCAGTCATGTCCTTTCCTAGGCTCAAGAGTAGTCTAAGACGGGGTGTGACAATAAGGTTTATCCATTCCCTAACTCCGATATTGCCGACATATTGGACAAATTATTAGAGAAACAACTTATTCGACTGTCGGAATGCAAGTGACCAGAACAAGTAAGAAAAGTAGATGATCCTAACTACTGTAAGTATCATTGAGTCGTTAGTCACCCGGTTGAAGAGTGTTTCATGCTGAAGGAGCTGATTCTAAAGTTGGCTCGTGAAAAGAAGATTGAGTTGAAGCTTGATGAAATAGCTCACACAAATCATGCAGTAGTAGTGATGACATCAAGTATCCCAACACCGTTTGCGTCTCATGATCAAAGGGAAAGCTTCATCCAGTTTGGGACTTTCAAGCCTATAGTTGTTCGGTTCCAACAAGAGATTCTAACAACAGATTTCCGAAGCAAAGATGATCCTGTTGAAGATGATAATGAAGGGTGGATAGTTATGACTCGTAAAAAAAGAAGACAGTCCAATTCCACCCAAAAAGAGTCGCGCTCCTATTGAAGTTATAGAAGAAGGAACAAGACTTCTAAGAAGAAAGAGAAAAAGAAGGCATGGAATCCTAAGCATAGAAGGAAGAAGGCGAAGACTTTTCTCAACTTCGATGACCGGTAACTTTGGCAGAATTTCTCCTAAAAAGCTTTCTCAATAATCATTCAGAGGAAGTATCAGAAGTTATTGGATGTCATGCTCTTAGCATAGCGAAAGTTAATAGCAACCATATAACTATTAAAGAAGTCAATGATTCAAAAGAAGTCGAGCAAACAGTTTCTGTCTTGGATAGTATCAAGCCTTCAACTACTCGATCTCCAATCTTCCAAAGATTTAGTATGGCCACGATAAAAGAAGGAAATGAATGTCCAATGTCTACTACAATTCGAACTTCAAATTTCAAGAGGCTAAGTATCTTTACATCAAAGAAAGATAGACCTTTAACATCTTCTTGTTATCTTCTCAAGATGACAAACGATCAATATAAAAGGAAGATGGAAACCTTGAAGAAAGACCATTTCGTGAAGAAGAAAACGATGAGAAGATTCACAGTCGTGTCCCTTCACACATGAAGAGGAAATTTCTTGTTGATATAAATACAGAAGGTTTCTTGATAGTGAAGTCAAAACTCATCATATTGACGAATACTAAAAATGAAGAGGATGATCAAAGTCATGATGAAATAAGAGCTTCTGAAGTTTGTGAAAAAAAACTCCTTATTGCAAGAGCCTAAACTGCATGATGCTCTTGGCCCGCATAAGCTTAAAAGGTGAACAGCCCCAAAAAAAATCTCTTTATTGAACTACGTTATAACTTGATCCTTATCATTGTAAAGGGTAATTAGGCAGCTTGAAAGAAACTTCAAGTTCAGTCCAGCAAGCAAAAAGCATTTGAACTACGTCATGACTGGATCCCTTTCTTCAAGGGTACGTAGGCAACTTAAAGAAATTTAAGTTCAGTCCATAAAAAAAAGAGTACCCCAATCACCTTACATATGACGCTACATGACGGATTTAAGATGTTCATCCCTGTTGGGGCAACACAACAAAATGAAGATGTTTGTCACTTTAAGAAGCTAACACGGTAAATTAAAAGCACACACTTGGAATGGCAGTTCGCTTCCTCTTCGAAGGCAAGTTTGGAGGCTTCACCATTTCTTCTTTGAAGTCAAATTTGGATGTTTCGTTTCTCCCTCCCTCCTTAAAGTTCAAGTTTGGTGTGACTTCCCTGCTTCCCCTAAAAATATTATTCCCTGTAGCTTTGCTCCTTCTCTAAAAGTTGTTACAGTTCTTCCTTCTCTACAAAGATGTTGACATGTTTCTTCATCTTCAAGTTCAAGGATTAGATTGCTACTTTGATGGTTGCACCGTTGTTTCTTCATCTCTAAATTTAATGGTCACACTGCTACTTCCCCGTCTCCAAGTTTTAGGGTTTCACTATTGCTTCTACAATTCTA
The DNA here is from genome assembly GCF_009727055.1 of Benincasa hispida. NCBI lineage: Eukaryota > Viridiplantae > Streptophyta > Magnoliopsida > Cucurbitales > Cucurbitaceae > Benincasa > Benincasa hispida. Next base: position 54,375,963 of record NC_052353.1, on the reverse strand, counting down.
ACATCGATTGTTGAATTGATGGCTCTCCATCCCCAAATTCGATGTTTGCATTGTTGCTTCTCCATCTCCAAGTTCAAGGGTTGGATTGCATGCCCCTCCATCTTCAAGTTCAGAGGCTTCGCCGATGTTACTCCATCTTCAAGTTTAGAAGTTTCGTCGATTTTCCTCCATCTTTAAGTTCAGAGGCTTCTTCGATGCCCATATATAAATTCGAAAGGTTCGTTGATGCTCCCTCACCTTCAAGTTCAGAGGCTCCATCAATGCTTCTCCATCTTCAAGTTCAGAGGTTTCATCGATTCTCTATCTTGATGCTCAAGTTTGGAGGCTTCGCAATGCCATCTTCATGCTCAAATTCACAAAGTCAAGCCTACTGTCAAAGATTCATTAGTGCTTTGTCAAACTTAATTGCGAAGGATTCACCAATACTTCAAGCTCAAGTGAAGAGGATTAGCCGATGCTTTTTCAAGCTCAAATGCTAAGGATTCGCCGATATTTCAAACTTGATGTGAAGGATTCGCCGATGCTTTGTCAAGCTCAAGTGTAGAGGATTGGCTAATTCTTTGTCAAGCTCAGATGCCAATGATTGATCAATTCTTTGTCAAACTCAAATGCGGAGAATTTGTCGATAACTCAAGCACAAAGGTCTCGTTGATGCTTCTCCATCTTCAAGTTCAGAGGCTCCATCGATGCTCCTCCACCTTTAAGTTCTAAATTAGTGTACAGGGCCCACTTCATCTCTCCAAACCTGGCATGGCTGGCTTCATCTAAGTCTGGTGTGGCTCACTTCATCTTCACAAGTCTGGCGTGACTTTGCTTCATCTTCACAAGTCTAAATTCAAATTGGGGATAAAATTTGAATTTTTTTTCTTAAATTAAAAATTTGGCCATAATCTAAATTTCATTCTAAATTCAAAATTTTAAGTTTTTATCTTCTAACCAAATTAAATTGGAGATAAAAATCAAAATTTTTCCTTAAATTAAAATTTGGCCATATTCCAAATTTTATTCAAAATCAAATTGTTCAATTTGAGATTAAACTATATATAAAATCTCAAATTAAAATTTGGACATATTCCAAATTTTATCTCAAATCTAAATCATCCAAATTCACACGTTTTTATCCTCAAGTCAAATTAAATTAAGGATAAAATCTCAAATTAACGTAAAATTTAAATTTAGGCATCTTCCAAATTTTATATCACACTCATCCAAATTTAGGTTCTTATCCCCATTTCCAAGTCAAATTGTGGGAAAGATCTAAAATTCATCCCAAATTAAAATTTGGCCATATTACAATTTTTTTCCAAATATTGTCCAAACTTGTTTTTATCTTCAATCTAAATAAATTATGGATAAGAAAAAAAATCTCAATTGATCTTTTATTAAAATTCGGGCATATCCCAAATTTTATCTCAAATCCAAATCAAATTGGAGTAAAATCTCAAATTAAAATTTGGCCATATTCCAAATTTTATCCCAAATTCGAGTTAAACTTATGTACTAAATTCATAGTTTGATTGACACATCAATTGAGGTCAAATAAAAAATAGATATATTTGGATTTTGATTCAAACTTTATATTTTTTTCGAGATTCATCCACCTATATATGTGCATAAATCTCAAAAGGGGCATTTTTTGAACGAGAAATTTTGGACCAATCACAAACTGTCACGTCATTCGTTAGATTAAGGACGAAATTCCAAATCATCAAATTTGAGACCAACTAGGAAGTGACATGTGTCCCAAAGTAAAGTTGAAAACAAATTTTGATGATGCCATGTGGTTTCATCATGACCATTAAATTGGATAAAATTAACTTGGTCGAACAATTTAATATTATTATTATTTGGGTTAAAATCTCTAAACGTAAAAATATGTTGAATTTGACCCAGATGTCAAATCAGACCCAAATCCAACTACTTGGGCCCAAGCACCAGGCCCATGGTTCAACCAAGCCCAAGCCCATGAAGCCCACTCGAGAACTCTATAAATAGAGAAGCTCTCTTAATTTGTAGGAGGTCAACAATTCTGCATTCCAGAGAACTTAGAGGGAATTCTCTACAATCAGAAGACTATTTGACTCCTGCTGATCACGCTTAAAGACTGAAGTCCTTTGAAGATACAAGCATTCTGAAGACTAAAGTCATTTGAAGATACAAGCATTCTGACCACGCTTGAAGACTGAAGTTCAAAATAAGATACAAGCATTTTGAAGGTTGAAGTTCTTTGAAGATATAAGCATTCTGAACATGCTTGAGGACTGAAGTTATTTAAAGATACAAGAATTCTAAACATGCACGAAGACTGAAGTCATTTGAAGATACAAGCATTCTAAACACACTTGAAGACTGAAGTCCTTTGAAGATACAAATGTTCTTCCAAGACTCGAAGCTCAAGAACCTCCATACGCCCGCTTCTATATATCAAGCGTATGCATTCAACCGAGAGAGAATCAAAGGATCAAACACTAGAGATCGAACCACATCGCATCAAATTAACATCAAAATCAACACCAAATTAAGTTCAACTCCACGAAATAAGTTTCTCTGAAAGCCTCGTGCGAACACTAATCCTCCAAGAAGATGAACAAGCCTGAAGCCCGATCATCCAAGAAGATCAACAAGCCCAAAGGCTGATCATCCAAGAAGATTGACAAGCCCAAAGGCCGATCATCCAAGAAGATCATCAAACCAAAAGGCTAATATCCAAGAAGATCAACAAGCCTAAATGTCGATCATCCTAGTAGATCATTAAGCCCAAAATTCAATCATCCAAGAAGATCAATAAGCCAAAGGCCGATCATCCAAGAAGATCAACAAGCTAAAGAGCCGATTATCCAAGAAGATCAACAGCCAAAAGGCCGATCATCTAAGAAGAACATCAGCCCAAAGACCGATCATCCAATAAGATCATCAAGCCCAAAGGTCGATCATCCAAGAAGATCAATAAGCTCAAAGACCGATCATCCGAAAAGATCATCAAGCCCAAAGGCCGATCATTATTAGAGATTGTACTTACTTTTCACAAAATTATTACCAATACAAAGTTCAAGTTCCACGAAATAAATTTCTCTAGAAATCTCGTGCGAACAATAGTCATATAGGTTAATAATAATTTTTGAAATAAATTAATTGATAAAATTAATTTATTAAATAAATAGACAAAACATTCTCGAATTAAATTTTGAATTAATAATTTTGGGTTTTCTTTCAGCGAATAGTAATTTGGTTGTGGAGAAAGAATCAAAGGTGAAATGTTGAATTATATGGATTGTTGGAGAGAGCTGTGGAAATAAGAGAAAAATAGAGTTAAAAGATAACATTAATTTATGTTTGATCAATGTGTTTTATCTTTTAATTTTTTTTGCATGTATTAACTAGTTATTAATTTATATAACTTGTTCTAAATTCAGTATTTATTTAACTTCGACTTCCACCACTTATCTAAAATACATACCAGTTTATTATATATATGAACAAAATATTTACACGTCAAATTCTTTCATATAATCTTTTAAAAATAAATATAAGGATACAAATTAGATTTTAATTAAAATTTTAAAATATATTATGAAATTTATAAACTAATAATAAACAAAAAAAGTACAATTATACCGTTCCTCATTCATTAAGACGTTTGTTTTTGTTGCAGTTGAAGAAGTATTGAGTTGTATTCTGAGTGACTTCCATCTTTGTTCTCCTTGTAAAAAAAATAAAACAATAAAAATTACACACCTTAACATCTATAAGAAAAATATAAGTGGGACAACAAAAAGAAAGAAGAAGAAAAGAGATTAATAAATTGCCTCAAATGTTAAAAGGGCAATTTCAACTTTAATAATAAAAAAATAAAATAAAATTTAGAGTGTGTCCCTTGTTTATGCTTCTTTGCAAATATGGCAAATCCCACCTATGTGACCATTGATTGCTATCTGTTTTCTATGTGACTGCTATCTGATTTTCATTTCATATTTAATGTTATACGATTGTTATCTGATTACTATATGATATACTAATTGTCAATAATACTGATCGTAATCTGATTATTGTTTGATTGCTATTTGATACTGATTGATACCATTTGCTATATGATTATTGTCTAATTACTATCTGTTGAATGAGAAATTTTGGATCAATCACAAGTTGCCACGTCATTTACTAAATTAATGACAAAATTCCAAATCATTAAATTTGAGCTCAACTAGAGATGATATTTGCCCTGAATTGAAGTTGAAGACAAATTTCGATGACGCCACGTGATTTTATCATGACTGTTAAATCAGATAAGATTAATTTGGCCTAATTTGATATTATTATTTGAGTCAAAATCCAACTAAGCCCAAACATAGGTTGAATTTGACCCCCAAATGTCAAATTAGGCATAAATTCGATTAATTGGGCCTAAAGGTCAGACCCATGAACCAACCAAGCCTAAGTCCAACTAATTGGGCCCAAAGACCAGACCTATGGATCAACCAAGCCCAAGCCCACCTGTGAACTCTATAAATAGAGAAGCTCTCCTCATTTGAAGGGGTCAACAATTCTATACTCCAAATAGCTTATAGGGAATTCTCAACAATCAGAAGACTCTTTGACTCCTGAAGCTGACCACACCTGAAGACTGAAGTCCTTTAAAGATGCAAGTATTCTGAAGACTCAAATTCTTTGAAGATACAAGCCTTTTGAAGACTGAAATTCTTTGAAGATACAAGCCTTTTGAAGACTGAAGTCCTTTGAAGATACAAGCATTTTCTACATTCAGAGAGCCCAAAAAGAATTAATCAACAAGTAGAAGACTCCCAAGATTCCTGAAGCTGTACTTCTAGAAGATAGAAGATCCTTGAAGACCCAAAGACTCTTCCAAGAGTTCTACATCAAGAACGTTCGGTGCTTTTCTTCTTCAAGTCAAGCACATTCACCTAACCGAGAGAGAATCAGAGGATCAAGTACTAGAGATCAAACCACATCGCATCAAATCAATTTCAACATCAACACCAACTTAAGTTCAACTCCACGAAACAAGTTTCTTCGAAAGCCTCGTGCGAACACTAACCCTCCAAGAAGATCAACAAGCCTAAAGGCCGATCATCCAAGAAGATCATCAAGCCCAAAGGTCGATCATCCAAGAAAATCAACAAGTCCGAAGGCCGATCACCCAACAAGATCAACAAGACCAAAAGTCGATCACCTAAGAAGATCAACAAAGCCAAAGGCCGATCGTTCAAGAAGATCAACAAGCCCAAAGACCGATCGTTTAAGAAGATCAAGTAGCTTAAAGTTTAGAGATTGTATTCACTTTTCACAAAATTAATACAAATGCAAAGTTCAAGTTCCATGAAATAAATTTCTCTTGAAATCTCATGCGAACAAATTGGCACGCCCAATGGGACCTCTCTACCTCTCATCTCGCTCGTCATCCGAGTCAACAAATATACAAATGACACCAAAGAAAGTTGCATCCAAAGCTACCGTCACAAACAACACTTACATAAGCTCTGTCATCACAGAGGAAATCTGGGACCAGCTGATGGAATTTCCTAAAGGCGGGATCGTCATCAGAGAAAATCCCTTATTTGAAAACTATGCTTCTGCTACTAATCTATCAAAGAAAGAATCACATTTTGATGTAGTGTTTGTCATGATGACTGACATAACAACTGAGTCAACCATGGCAGAGATGGAGATAAAGATAAATCTCCTAATGAAGGTTGTAGAGGAGCGAGATCATAAAATCGCTGCTTTAAGAGATCAAATACAAGCTCGAGATACTGCTGAGTCAAGTCAATCTCCAGCTACAAAAGCCAATGACAAAGGAAGGACTGTCTTGCAGGAAAGTTAGCCAGAACAATCTACCTCTATCGCCACCCTGTCAATTCAACAGTTGCAGGATATGATTACAAACTCCTTAATGACTCAGTATGGAAGACCATCACAGTCCTTCTTTATGTACTCCAAGTCGTACACCAAGAAAATCGACAACCTGAGAAGGCCAGCTGGGTATCAACCTCCAAAGTTCCAGTAGTTCGATGGAAAGGGCAATCCAAAACAACATGTTACACACTTCATTGAAACCTGCGAAAATGCAGGAACCAGAGGAGACCAGCTAGTCAAGCAGTTTGTTCGTACCTTGAAAGGAAATGCTTTCGATTGGTATACTGATTTGGAGCCAGAAGTGATTGACAGTTGGGAACAACTAAAAAGGGAGTTCCTGAATAGCTTCTACAGTATAAGGTGCACCGTTAGCATGATGAAGCTAACGAACATAAAACAGCAGAAAAAAGAGTCGGTCATCGACTACATCAATCGATGGAGAGCTTTGAGTTTGGATTGCAAAGATAGACTCACTAAATTATCTGCAGTGGAGATGTGCAGTCAGAGCATGCACTGGGAGCTTCTGTACATCCTACAAGGGATAAAACCTCGTACGTTTGAGGAGTTGGCAACACACGCTCATGATATGAAGCTGAGCATTGCCAAGAGGGGAACTAAAGATTTCCTAGTCCCTAAAGAGAGAAAATAAAATAATGAACCCAAGGGCACTAAAAAGATCGTGGATAGTGCCACAAAGAATCTATGGTCGTTCATGTGACCCCGTTGAAATTTTCCTCCAAAGGAAAACAAACAAAATTTGAAAGAAGGCACAATGAGGGCGAGAAGTGTTGTCCAACTCTTAAAGAAAGGTAAGAGAAAGTTTATCCATTCCCTGACTTTGATGTGGCAGATATGTTGGAGAAACTACTAGAGAAGCAACTTATTCAGCTGCTGGAATGCAAGCGGCCGGAAAAAGTAGGAAAAGTGGATGATCCTAACTACTTCAAGTATCATCGGGTCGTTAGTCACCCAGTTGAAAGGTGCTTCGTACTGAAGGAACGAGTTCTGAAGTTGGCTCGTGAAAAGAAGATTGAGCTAGATTTGGATGAAGTAGCTCAGACAAATCACACTACAGTAGCGGCGACTTCAAGTGTTCCAACACTGTCTATGTCCCATGTTCAAAGAAAAATCCTGATCCAGTTCGGAGCCTTCGAGCCTATAGTTGTTTGGTTCCAGCAAGAGATTCAAACAGCAAATTCCAAAAAGAAAGATGAGCTCATTGAAGATAACAATGAAGGGTAGATAGTTGTGACTCATCGAAAAAGAAGACAACTAAAATCCATCCTTGAAGCTATAGAAGAAGAAACAAGACTCATAAAAAGAAAGGCAAAAAGATGACATGGAAGCCTAAGCCTGCTAAGAAAGAAGACAGGGACTTCCCTTAATTCCAACGGCCGACAACTTTAGCAGAATTTATCCCAAGAAACTTTCTCAATAATCATCTAGAGAAAGTATCAAAAGTTATTACATGTCACACTGTTGGCATAGTGGAAGTCGACAACAATCATATAACTACCAAAGAAGTCAACGACTTAGAAGAAATGAAGCAAAAAACTTCTGTCTTCGATTGTATTAAACTTTAAACTGCTCGATCTTCAGTCTTTCAAAGATTGAGTAAGGCCACGGTAGGAGAAGAAGACCAATGTCCAACAACTACTTCTACTCGAACTTTAGCCTTTAAAAGACTAAGTATATCCACATCAAAGAAAGATCGACCTTCAGCATCTGCTTTTGATCGTCTCAAGACAACAAGCGATCAACATAAAGGAAGGATAAAAATCTTGAAGGCGACATCATTCCATGAAGAAAATAACGGCGAAAAGATTCACAGTTGTGTCCCTTCACGCATGAAAAGGAAATTTTCTGTTGACATAAATACAGAAGGTTCCTTGATAGTGAAGCCAAAACTCATCATATTGACGAATCCTACAAATGAAGAGGATGATCAAAACCATGATGAAATAAGAGCTTCTGAAGTTTAAATGTAGAAGCTCCTCATCGCAAGAGCCTAAACTGCATGATGCTCCTGACCCGTATGAACTTAAAATGTGAATGGCCCAAAAAAAAAAAATCTTTGTACGAACTACGTTACGACTTGATCCCTGTCATTATAAAGGATACATAGGCAACTTAAAGAAATTTAAGTTCAATTGCACATAAAAAAAAAAAAAACATTCTTTTTAAACTACATTTTGACTTGTTCCCTATCATTATGAAGGGTATATAGGCAGCTTGAAAGAAACTTCAAGTTCAGTCTAGTTAAAAAAAAACTTGAACTACCTCATGATTTGATCGCTTTCTTTAAGAGTACGAAGGCAACTTAAAGAAATTTAAGTTTAGTTCATCAGAAAAGGTACCACAACCACCTAAGTATGATACTATAAGATTGATGTTAATTATCACCGTTAAAGAATGACACTCCAGATTGAAGATGTTCATCCCTGTTGTGGGCAACATAACAAATTGAAGATGTCCATCCCTTTAAGAAGCTAACACAGTAAACTAAAAGCACACACTTGGAATGGCGCTTCGATTCCTCTTCGAAGTCAAGTTCGGAGGCTTTGCTCTTTGAAGTCAAATTTGGATGTTTCGTTTCTCCCTATTCGAAGTTCAAGTTTGGTGCGACTTTCTTTGCTTCCCCTTAAAAAAAATATTATACTTGCAACTTCGCTCCTTTTCTAAAATTTGTTGCAGTTTTGCCTCCTCTACAAAGTTGTTAGCGCTGCCGTTTCTTCATCCTCAAGTTCAAGGATCAGACTGCTGCTTCGATGGTTGCACCACTATTTCTCCATCTTTGAATTTGATGGTCGTACTGCTGCTTCCCCGTCTCCAAGTTCAAGGGTTGCACTATTGCTTCTACAACTCTAATTTCGATGGTTGCATTGATACCTCTCCATCTCCAAATTTGATGTTTGTATTGGTGCCCCTCCATCTTCAAGTTCAGAGGTTTCATCGATGCTCTATCTTTATGCTCAAGTTTGGAGGCTTCGCAATGCCATCTTCATGCTCAAAGTCGCAAAGTCAAGCCTACTGCCAAAGATTCATTGGTGCTTTGTCAAACTTAATTGCGGAGAATTTGTCAATGCTTTGTCAAATTCAAGTGCAAAGGTCTCGTCGATGCTTCTCTATCTTCAAGTTTAGAGGCTCCGTCGATGCTCCTCCATCTTTAAGTTCAAGATCAGTGTACAGGGCCCACTTCCATCTTCAAGTTTAAGATCATTGTACAAGGCTCGCTTCCATCTTCAAGTTCAAGATCGGTGTGCATGGCTTCGCTTCCATCTTCAAGTTTAAGATCAGTGTGCATGGCTTTACTTCCATCTTCAAGTTCAAGATCACAGTGTATCTAGCTCCACTTCAATCTTCAAGTTCAAGGTCGGTGTGAGGGCTCCACTCCATTCTTCAAGTTCAAGGTCGGTGTGCATGGCTCACTCCATCTTCATGGTCGGTGTGCATGGATCGACTCCATCTTCACGTTCATGGTTACGTGTGAATGGAGGACATCCATGCATTCAAAGTTCATGGTCGGTGTGCATGGCTCGACTTCCCCTTTAAGTTCATGGTTGGTGTGCAGGGGCCTCGACTCCATCTTCAAATGTCTCCATCTCCAAAGTTTGGCGTGGCTCGCTTCATCTCCAAAGCCTTGTGTGGCCCGCTTCATCTTCAAAGTCTGGTGTGACTCACTTCACCTCCAAAGTCTGGCGTGGCTCGCTTCACCTCCAAAGTCTGACGTGGCTCGCTTCACCTCCAAAGTCCGACGTGGATCGCTTCATCTTCATAGTCTGGCATGGCTCGCTTCATCTCCATAGTCTGGCGTGGCTCGCTTCATCTCCATTATATGGCATGGCTCGCTTCATCCCTATAGTAAGGCGTGACTTCGCTTCATCTCCATAGTAAGACGCGGCTTCGCTTCACCTTCACATGTTAAGGCACGATTTCGTTTCACCTTCACAAGTCAAGGCACAGCTTCGCTTCACCTTCACAAGTCAAGGTGTGGTTTCACTTCACCTTCACAAGTCAAGGTGTAGCTTCGCTTTAACATCAGAAGTCAAGGCGTGACTTCACTTCATCTTCAAAAGTCAAGGCGTAGCTTCGCTTATCTCCATAAGTCTGACGTGACTTCGCTTCATCTCCACAAGTCAAGTGTGGCTTCGCTTCATCTCAAAAATTCAAATACGGCTTCGCTTGGAAGAAAAAAAACGGAAACAGAAAAGATCAAAAGAAAGAAAAAAAAAAGGAAAAGAAAAAGAAAAGAAAAGAAAGAAAGAAAAAACAAGGAAGGAAAATTGAAAGAAAAACGAAGAAAAAAAGGTAAAAAAAAAAAAAAAAAGAAAAAAAAGAAAGAAAACGCTGGAAGAAGAAGAGAAAAAGGAGAGGAATGAAAGTGTAGAAGAAGAGGAGGGAATAAAGATGGAGGGGTTTAGGGTCCTATTTATAGATTTCCTAATTTGATTCTGTCTTAATTTCAAATTAAAATAAAAAAATTAAATAAAACAAATTCCCTATTTAATAAAATCTCAAACTAAAATTTGGGCATGTTCCAAATTTTATCCCAAATCTAAATAACCAAATCAACAGACTTTTATCCAAGCCAAATTGTTAAGGATAAAATCTCAAATTAAAATTTGGGCATATTCCAAATTTTATCCCAAATTCAAGTTAAACTTATGTACTAAATTCATAGTTTGACTGACACATCAATTGAGGTCAAATTCAAGAACAAATATATTTGGATTTTAATTCCAACTTTATATTTTTCGAGATTTATCCACCCATATATGTGCATAAATCTTGAAAGAGGCATTTTTTGAATGAAAAATTTTGGATCAATCACAAGTTACCACGTCATTTACTAAATTAATGACGAAATTCCAAATCATTAAATTTGGGCTCAACTAGGAGTTGACATTTGCCCTGAATTGAAGTTGAAGATAAATTTCGATGATCCCACGTGGTTTTATCATGATCGTTAAATCATATAAGATTAATTTGACCCAATTTGATATTATTATTTGGGTCAAAATCTAACTAAGCCCAAAAATAGGTAGAATTTGACCCCCAAATGTCAAATCAGGCCTAAATCCGATTAATTGGGCAAGACCAGACCCATGGACCAACCAAGCCTAAGTCCGACTAATTGGGCCCAAAGGCCAGACCCATGGATCAACCAAGCCCAAGCCCACTTGTGAACTCTATAAATAGAGAAGCTCTTCTCATTTGGAGGGCTCAACAATTCTATACTCCAGAGAGCTTATAGGGAATTCTCTACAATCAGAAGACTCTTTGACTCCTGAAGCTGACCATACCTAAAAACTGAAGTCCTTTGAAGATGCAAGCATTCTGAAGACTGAAATCCTTTGAAGATACAAGCCTTCTAATGACTGAAGTTCTTTGAAGATACAAGCGTTTTCTACATTTAGAGATCCCAAAAAGAATTCATCAACAAGCAGAAGACTCCCAAGACACCTGATGCTGCATTCCTAGAAGACAGAAGATCGTTGAAGATCCAAAGACTCTTCCAAGACTTCTACTTCAAGAACGTTCGGTGCTTTTCTTCTTCAAGTCAAGCACATTCATCCAACTGAGAGAGAATCAGAGGATCAAGTACTAGAGATCGAACCACATCGCATCAAATCAACTTCAACATTAACACCAACTTAAGTTCAACTCCACGAAACAAGTTTCTCTGAAAGCCTCATGCGAACACTAACTCTCCAAGAAGATCAACAAGCCCAAAGGCCGATCACCCAAGAAGATCAACAAGCCAAAGGCCGATCATTCAAGAAGATCAACAAGCCCAAAGGCCGATCGTTCAAAAAGATCAACCAGCTTAAAGTTTATAGTTTCTTTTGAAAGCGTCAAAATACTATGTATTAGAGATTGTATTCACTTTTCACAAAATTAATACAAATACAAAGTTCATGTTCCATGAAATAAATTTCTCTTGAAATCTCGTCCGAACACTATCTAATATTGGTTATCAATGATACAAATTACTAATGACAATGATTGTCAAATCAATACACATTATCCACCAATTTTGCATCCTAACAAGAATTAAACTACCCTCATCATTCTTAACCACAGTAACACCTATTTTCTTAGGCACTATATGTATGGGGCTGACCCATTCACTATCAGCAATAGGGTATATAATACCTGCATCAAGGAGTTTGAAGACCTCCTTCATCACTACCTCTTTCAGAACAGGGTTCAGACGTTGTTGGGGTTGTCGACAAGGTTTACCTCCATCCTCAAGAGAAATCCTAAGCATGCACACAGTAGGGCTAATACCTTTAATGTCAGCCAACGTCCACCCAATGACCAACTTGTATTTCTGCAAGAGAAATCAATTGTTCCTCTTGCTCAGCAGTCAGCTTCTCCTAGATAGTCATAGTTTAGATGGTTATGAAGCTTCTTCAGCTCCAGCTTAAGTGCCTACAAAAAAGAAGAAAGCACCTTGTCAGAAGAATCATCATCAGAATAAGAAGGCATACTCACCGGTTCTACCAAGGATAGAGTGGAAAGCTCCTCTAGTGAAATCAAGTCACCTGAATCCTCCTCGTCGTCATAGGTGTCCCAAATTACTTCATGCTCAAAACAATCAAACACATCAATCTGGCACAAAGACTGCACATGGCCAACAGTGGGACATCTCATAGCATAAAAAATATTAAATTTCACAACTTCACCATAAAACTCCACAAACAAAGTACCTTCATCTACATCAATTTTGGTCTTGACTGTTATCATGAAGGACCGAGCAAGCAAGATTGATGCAAATGAAATAGAAGTAGGTTCTTCCATCTTAAGAATATAAAAGTTAGTAGGAAAAAAAAATCATTAACCTGAACTAGGACATCCTCTATGATTTTTAATAGGTGAATAAAAGACTTATCAGCTAATTGAATCACAACACTAGTTTCAGTAAGGTATTTCAGTTTCAATTTTTGGTATATTCAATATGGCATAACATTAAAGATGCACCCAGATCTAACATAGCTCTCTTGATTTTCTTCTTACCAATCACACAGGGGAGAGAAAATATACCTAGATCCTTTTGTTTTTCAGGCAAATTTTTCTGGAGGATCGCAGACACAGATTGACTTACCACCATCTTCTCTTTTTCTTTTGGTTGCCTCTTCCTCGGGCATAGTTCTTTAAGGAAACTGTCATACTTTGGGATTTTCTTAACGACATCAAGGAGAGGGATGTTGATCTCCACCCTTCTAAACATCTCCAACAGCTCGTTATCCTTGTTTCCCACGAGCTTTTTTGGCCTTGCAAGCCTGGAAGGAAAGGTGCTTTAGGCACAAAAGATTTTAAATAGAGAAGAGGTTTAGAGGATAATCCCTTTTTCTCTTCTTGAGGTGTGATTGTAGAATTTGAAGAAGTGATCCTTTGTTCCTCCAACTCTGGCTTTGTCACAATTTCTACAGATGGCTCCATCTCCTTGCCACTTCTCAGCATAATTGCACTCACATCTCCTTAGGATTTAGTTCTGGCTGAGATGGGAATTTTTCAGACGGTCTCTCCAACTTGCTCATCAAAGTGGCTAGCTGAGAGACTTGAATACCAAAAGCATCAATGGCATTCTTTGTATCCTACTAAAATTTAGAAAAGTGGTGAGTAGACTTTTGACAATATCTTCTAAGGACATACCTAAGCTAGATGAAGCTCCACGATTAGGCTGAGCTAGCTCGTTCTGTCTATCCCATTTGAAGTTTGGGTGATCCCTTCAACTAGGATTGTATGTTTGACTAAATGGTGCCGCCATCTGTTTTCCCTAGTGAAATTGTAGCCTCTAACTGCATTTACCTCAGAAACTGCTCCTTACTGAGCATTTGGGTAAATAACAGTTGTATGTCCAACTCCATGACATATTTGGCAAACAATAGTAGATTGTCCATTCTTCGCCTTTGCAAACTACTTAACAACAGAAACCAGGTCAACTATTTCTTTTCGAAGTTCACTTACCTCATTTGTTGATTTAATGCTGACGGAGGTTCTTATGCCAAACTATTGAGAGTTGGCTGCCATGTTGCTATCAATTTCATCACATCAGTAGAAGTTTTGTTTACTAAGGCTCCTCCTGGAGCTGCATCAATACTGCTTTTGTCAGCTTGCATCAGTCCCTCATAAAAATACTAGATCAAAAGCTGGTCTGAGATTTGATGGTGGGGAAACTTTGCACAGGTCTTTTTTAATCGTTCCCAATACTCGTGAAGTGTCTCCCCATCGAACTACATAATACTGTAGATTTCCTATCTAATACTAGCAGCTTGAGATGCTGGGAAGAAGTTTTCCAAAAACTGGCTCTACAACTCCTCCCAGGATATGGTGCTCCTTGGTGGAATGATATAGAGCCACTCCTTGGCATCATCCTTCAACAAGAAGGGTAATGTCCTCATATTTATTTTCTCCTGAGTTACCCCGTTTGGTCTCATTCCATCGCACACCACATAGAATTCCTTCAAGTGCTTGTCCGGATCTTCACCATGCAAACCAGAAAAAGAAGGTAGTACGTGAATTAACCTAGATTTAAGCTCAAAATTTCCTATCATCTCTAGATAGGCAATGCATAGGGGCTGCTAAATGAAATCAGGTGCTACGAGCTTCCTAAGTATCTTCTCACGTTCAGCCGTTATTGGTGGATTTTCAGGAACACTTTCTTCTCTAAACATGTCTTCAACACGGTTAGTTGTTTCAAATGCAACTTATTGTCTCCTTCCTCTACTAATTCTCCACTTCTCCCTGGAAATTTCTACAAAATTTAATTGTTTAGAGCCTTTGGGAGTGTGGGTCATGCACCAAAAGAGAATCAATTAGAAAGAAAGGCACTACAAGCCTAAAAAATCAAGAAATCTGTTGGCTCCCCAACAATGGCACCAAAATTTGGTGTCAATGGTTCGAACCACGCGTTAACTCGTATCGCACCCAAATTAAATTTTGTGACTTACTCACTAAATATAACAAAGTCGATCCCACATAGAGCCGATTTAGATTTCTTAAGTTTAAAGCTTATAGGATGTAACTAGGGGGGGCTTTGTGAAAACTGTGAAAGAAAATTGCACAAAAATTTAAAACGCAAGTGTAAAAGTATGTGTAAAAATATCAATTGAACAAAACACTAAGCTTTGGTTATTCCAGTTTATTCCATTGCTTTTCAATTCTATCATAAATTTATTCTAAAGTTCATGCTTGAAATTCCAATTAAAGCTTAGCCTACTCGTTTAGAATCCCAACCGATAGTCTATAAGATCAAATTAATTTAAGGAAAAACGATAATCCTTAACTAACCAATAAATCAACAGTCATTAAGATTATAGGCAAAGCTAAGCCAAACAATCAATTTCCATCGTCTAATCAATTATTTGAGCGAAATTTCTCTAGGTTAGAAAGTAATGCTTATTAAATGGAATCCCAAGTTAACTTCACAAATTTTACTTAAACCTTGCTTTTAGGTGACGACTACCTAACGATTACAAATTACGGCCAATCAAAGCAATCAATTATACAAACATAGCTAATTTGTCAGATTATCCCATACAAGACAATTGAAAATAAGTTCAAGATAAATTTCATTCAATCAGAAAATTTCTCAATGGAATTATAAAGCAAGTCTCAAGAACTAAACAGAATGGAATTAAACTACAAAACCCAAGCTAAGTACTTATCCCTTAGCCACAAATCATTACATAGTCAAATCCTCAAAGTCTATGGGCATCAAAGCGGTAAGAAAAATCAAGAAATTGGATAGAAGAGAGGGAGAAATCGTGCAAGAACAGTGTGATGGTCGAATAGTTGGAATGTCGTGACCCTAACTTGGACTGACTCTCTATTTATAGAATTTTTCGCAGTGTCGCAATGATACAAGCAGCGTCGTGATGCTGCTCTGTATCCAGCACGTTTGCCTCAAGTTCGTAGCATTGCGACGCTTCCCTATTCTTTACGAATGGGGTAGCTACTGCCTTTCAGCGTCGTACAACGCTCAAATCGACCGTTGCAATGCTTTGAATGGATAAAAATGTCAACTTCTTGGCCTCTTTGCCTCATTTGTGCAATTTAGCTCCTAACTTGGCCATTTAAATGTCTTTTTGTCCCATATACTTCATTCAACCTCTTGTACACTTGAGTCCTACAAAATAATCAATTTAAACACATTAAATAGCATAACAATCCTGAATTAAGTACAAGAAGATAGAACATTTTCAGTGCTATTAAGGGATATGCAAAGGGCTAGAGTGCCATCTCAAGGGAATCTATGTGTTGGCCTATGCTTGGTGAAGACAAGACCTGCATGCAAGTAGGAGGTGCCAAGAGTGATGTGTTGGAGTTTGTATGGTGTGGACTCAGAATTTCTCTGCAATTGAGGTGTCATGCATTGGGAGCATAGTAAAGATGACAAGACCCTCTTGGATGCCTATAAATAACTCGAGGAGACCTCATTTCATTTCACAACTCATAGTTTCATTAAAAAGACTTAAAGGGAGAGAGTTTGAGGGAATTGAAGTGTTCGGGGAAGGGCCTATTCGTTGAAGTAGTCTTACCATGTGTTGAACATGCCTACTTTGCATTGAAGAGGAGCACCATGCGCCCAACCAATTTGCAAGAAAGCAACCCCTGTGCCCACAACTGTCCTGGTTCATTCTAAGGTATAGATTAACATCTATTGGGGTTGGTAAGATAGGGCTAAGACGAATAAGATATTCTAAAGTTATTTTGGCCCTAAACCTAGGATTCTAGGTTGACTTTTTTACTAACACAGGTTCAAGATCAGGAAAGAACTAGGAAAGTGAGAAAAACTCAGGCAAGGAAAAACTCGTGCTAGTGAACTGTGAGTGGTTTGTTTTCTTGTTTTGGTAGTATATACATATATGATATTGTATATATATGTATGGTTTGGTAAACTTGGCATGATCGGGAAATTTATCTTCTTGGATTCTCATCACAAGTTTTATGTTATTTTACTTGAATTACTATTTTAACCTTGATTTTGCTTGATAGCTTATTATAAAAATTTGATTGGAAACTGGAATTGTACCCTAGAAAAATGTTAGCGTGTCTCGAGCACATCTAATGAGATTTTTTGGACATGTGTAATGGATCCAATGAAGGTCCTTGAATGGAAGACAAGATTGGACCCAAAACCAAAATTTACATAATATAAATTTTACAGCAAACGTACACAATACTATGCATCTAAATTAATATATAGCATGCATGACATTAAGAAGAGAAAAGGGAAGAGGAAACTTACCCTTGATGAACAAAATCTTCATGGTATCCTCTTCTATGTAAAATCACAAACAGATCAAAATCCAAATGGGCACCACCACGAAGAAACATTTGTATTCTCTAGGATGAGAATCACGGGAGTTGTGGGTTCTGTGATTTTTTTGGTTGAGGGAAAATTTGAGAGAGGAAGAGATCAAATAGTGAAAAAAAAAAAAAATCAGAACACACTCCTCTCTTGAATCAAGAAATAAGACGATGAAAATTTACCCCTTCTGTCAACCACGCACATAAAACGTGGGATGAAGAAAATTATGGGAAGTTATTTTCCTCCCAACTATTCAAAATAATTGAAAAATAATTAATTTACTTTAAATTATAATATAATATATGTATATATAATAACTAATTTATTATATATACATATATACATACATGCATATACACACACACACACACACATAACTATATGTTATATCACATATAACATATAACTTATAGTTTCTATATTGTATCAAATACAATATAGCCTTTAGTTTCAATTCTCTCTCATTAAAGGCTTTTAATATAAATAACATTTACATTAAATTTAATTATAGGAATCCAATTCGCATAACTAATATTTGAATCATATTCAAACATTTATTTTCTCTCAAATAAACTTTATATTATAATGTATCAAATACATTATAATAATTATATCACATATATTATATTAGCTTAATTATATCACATATAATCAACTCCCTCAATTAATTTGAACAATTCAAATTAATCCAAAAATTGATTCTCATTAATTTCTGTTGAGCTACGGGACCTCATGGACCTGTAGCTTGAAGCTTCAACGGTACGTGAATAGTTAATTAAACTCTTTAACTAAATTATTCACCATCTGTCGAACACTCCACCAAAGAACGACAGCTGCACTCTTCGTGCTACAGATATATTTCTGTGTCTATTAGATATAACCAGTCAATAGTATGATGATCCTTCACAAATTGATCATAAGTACAACTAGGCCAAAATGACCGTTTTGTCCCTATAGTTACATTAACTCCTTAAATACCACTGATTCCTCTAATGAACAATAAATCATAGTCCAACTATGACTAAACCCTTCTCGGGTTAGGAGAGGGTGTGGCACCAGATTGTTCAAGCCCCGGAATAAGCCGTTAAGGGAGCAATTTATTTACTTGCCCTGAAGCTGGGGATGAGATGATACTTCCGCTATATGTGTTTCCTGCATTTGTGACTCCTAGGCTCTCGGGAATTAGCCACAACACCACTATTATCACAATAAAGTGTGATGGGTCTTGACATGTCTAGAACAACTTCTTGATCAGTCAAGAATTTCCTGAGCCAAATAGCTTCCTTAGCAGCTTCATAAGCTGCTACAAACTCAACCTCCATAGTGGAGTCCGCAATGCACCATTGCTTAGAGCTCCTCTAGAGTACTATCCCTCCATTAAGAATGAACACTCATCCTGATGTGGATTTCCTAGAATCCTTATCAGTCTCAAAATAAAGTTCGTGTATCCTGTAAGGATCAGATCCTTAGAACTATACACGATCATGTAGCCCCTCGTTCTCCGTAGACACTTGAGGATATTCTTAACAACGGTCTAGTGTTCAAATCCTAGATTAGACTGATATCTACTGACTATCCCCATCTCATAGCAAATATCAGGTATTATACATAACATCGCGTACATCAGGTTATCAATAGTCGATGCATAGGGGATCTATTCACGCATCCCTGTGAAGAGTGCACAACGAAGGCGGACCACCCTAATTCTAAAAAAATTATAGAACACAATTTTACAAAGAAATGGAACAGTCATGCATTTAATTCAACAAAACGTACAACATGCTTGAGAAACTAAGAAGAAAAAAAAGGAATAGAAGACTTACCCTGAAAGAACAAAATCTTCATGATTCCTCTTCACTGTGAAAATCACGAACACTAAAAAGGGCACTACCACAAAAGCAATCTCGGTATTCTTTGGATGAGAATCCAGGTGGACTGGGCTCTGATTATTTTGGTGAGGGAAGGGATTGAGAGAGAAGAAAAGATGAAGAGCTTAGATCTCAAAACTCTATGTGAGATTTTTTTTTATATATATATTTATTTTCTTCACCACACAGAGAAGAAGAAAGTATGTAACTAACCCACATACATCGATCTGAAGAGAAAAAAATGGGTCAGAGTTACAAATCGGTCCCAAATAACATTAATTCAAAAATAAATAAATAAAAGGGAAATGATTTCAAATAATAAAACTATTGAAAATATTTACAAGATATAGCAAAATTTTAGAACTATCAATGATAGACGCTGATAGACTTCTATTAGTGTCTATTAATGTCACTGATAGACATTGATAGAAGTTTATCAATGTCTATCGACGTCTATCATTGGTAATTCTAAAATTTTGCTATATTTCATAAATATTTTCATTCATTTTTCTATATTTGAAAACAACCCTAAATAAAATAAAACAAATTTATTTATTTAATAAATTATTTAATATATATTCATATGATAACTACCTTATCATACAATATATATTAAACTATACGTTATATTAAATATAACATACATTTCTCTCACCAATGGCTTTTAATATAAATCACATTTATATTGATTTTGACCATGTGAATCTAATTCATATAATTAATATTTGAATCATATTCAAATATTTATTTTCTCTTCTAAATACTTAATATTATAATGTATCAAATACATTATAGTAATTATATCATATATAATTATATTAAATTAATTATATCACATATAATTAATTCCCTTAATAAATTTGAACAATTTAAATTAATCCAAAAACTATTTCTCATTAAAACTCATTGAGCTACCGAGGGGACCTCATGGACGTTTAGCTTGAAGCTCTAACAGTACGTGAATAATTAATTAAATTCTTTAATTTAAATTATACAACAATCATTACCTGACGGGCACTCCATAAAGATCGTCAGTTGTACTCTTCGCACTACAGATATATTTCTGTATCCATTAGATATAACCAATCAGCAGTACGATGATCCTTCATAAATTGCTCGTAAGTACAATTAGGCCAAAATTAGAGTTTTGCCCTTTGAGTTACATCTAACTTCTTAAGTACCACTGGTCCCTCTAATGTACAATAAATCATAGTCCAACTATGAGCGAACCCTCTCGGGCCAGGAGAGGATGTGATCAGCCCTTAAGGGAGCATTGTTCAAGCCTCGGAATCAGACCTTAAGGGAGAAATTTATCTACTTATCCTGACGTTGGGGAAGGAGTGAATTCCTTCTTGTGTAGCTATGTTCCCAGCTCCCCAATCAGACAAATCCCCAAAATGGTAGGCTTGTTAAGTTGGCGATCTGGCCACTCTCACCTATGGAACCTTATCCTCTACATCGATCGGAGATTGACTGTTCACGATCCAACCCATTAAATTTTTTTTATTCGTTATTATCTTATTACCAAATCAATGCAACTAGTTAATAGGATGACTTAACTTTTATGAATCATTAAAGCCTACAAATGCTTGTTCTGATGTATCATGTAAATTAGTTGAAACACAAAAATCAAATAATTCTTTGTGGTGGAACAAAATATACGTTCTTTTGTACTCTAAAGATTTAAATTCCTAAAACAAACTGAGCCTTTCCC
Source organism: Benincasa hispida (assembly GCF_009727055.1). Taxonomy (NCBI): domain Eukaryota; kingdom Viridiplantae; phylum Streptophyta; class Magnoliopsida; order Cucurbitales; family Cucurbitaceae; genus Benincasa; species Benincasa hispida. The sequence continues at coordinate 54,355,190 of NC_052353.1, read as the reverse complement.
AAATCTTTCATTTCGAATTAAGTTACTAGCTAGTTCTTAACTTAAGTCAGTAAACCTACATCATTCCCAATGAGTAGGATATCATCTACATATAACACTAGGAAAGCATCCTCTTGTATACACAAGGCTCATCAACATTTTGATCAAAGTCATAAGATTTGATCGCAGTATCAAACCTTATGTTCAAAGATCGAGAAGCTTGCTTTAGTCCATAAATGGACTGATTAAGCCTTCAAATATTTTGCTTTTAACCTTGGGTTATGAATCCCTCGGGTTGCTCCATATAAATGATCTTCTCAAGATTGACATTCACAAAGGCAGTCTTGATATTCATTTGCCAAATCTCATCGTCATAATATGAGACAATGGATAAGAGGATTCCAATAGACTTTTGCATGGAAACAGGTGAGAAAGTCTCCTCATAAACTAGTCCCTCAACATGGGTATAACCCTTTGCCACTAGTCTAGCCTTAAAGGTTTGCACCTTCCCATCAGCACCCTGTTTTCTCTTGTAAATCCATTTGCAACCTATAGGTTTAACCCTATCAGGTAAATCTACAAGATCCCAAACTGAATTAAAGAATATCGACTTCATTTTGAGATCCATAGTTTTGATCCACTTATTTTCATCAACATCCTCTATTACCTTCTTGTAAGACAATGGATCCTCAATATCTCCGTCAGCTACCATAGCTAGGATTTCTATTAAACCCATGTAATGAACAGGTGGGTTCGCAACCCTCCCACTCGTCGAGGCTCCCTCAATACTTAAGGTGAATTTGACCTGCTAGATGATCCAACTTCAACAACTCTTATTGAGGCATCGGGTTCTTCAACAACTCTTGTTGAAGGTTTAGTAGTTTTTTTATTTTTTTTTGGCAAGTTCACTCAACACAACCTTACTGCGGGCCTTGTGCTCCCTTATGTGGTCTTCTTAAAGAGAAGTAGCGTTTTTTTATACAAACACTTCGTTTTCTTTAGGGTCGAAGAAGTAACCACCTCTCGTCCCTTTGAGGTAGCCTACAAATAGGCATAGATTTGAACGAGATTTCAGTTTCATAGGATTGGCCTCAAGCACATGTGTTAGGAAATCCAGATTCCGAAATGACATAAACTAGCTTTACGATGTTTCCATCTCCAAAGGTGTTCTAGTAACACTCTTAGATAGAACGTAGTTCAAAATATATGCTGCAGTCTGTATTGAAAAACCTCATAATGAATCAGGCAAGGAAGTGTAACTCGTCATAGACCGAACAATGTCCACGATTTCTCCTTTCTAATATACCATTTTGCTGAGGTGTATCAGGTGCTAAGAGTTGGGATACAATTCCATGCTATATCAAATTGTTCTGGAATGTTATATCTAAAAATTCTCCACCTCGATCAGATCGAAATGTCTTAATTGTTCTATTTAATGAATTTTCAACTTTGGCCTTGAATTCTTATAACTTTTCAAAAGATTAAGACTTATGCTGCATTAAATATACATACCTATATCTTGAATAATCATCAGTAAAGGTGACAAAATGTTCAAAATCTCCTCTTGCTTTGACATTCATCGGACCACAGAGGTTGAATGTACTAGCTCCAAAGGTTCTTTGGTCCTGTGACCTTTTCTAGTAAAAGGTCTTTTAGACATTTTGCCTTTGAGGCATGACTCACACACAGGTATAATTTTCTTCTAACTCGCTTAAAAGTCTTTTATGTTGAGTTACCACAATTTTAAACATTTCAATATTATGGAGGACTTTAGTCGCTAACGATCTTAGCATATAAAGATTGTTTTCCAATTCAGCAGAAAAAATATTGACACCATTCTTAGAAATAAACACTTTATTTACATAGAAGTTGATACAATAAAATTGTTCTATTAAACACTTTATAGAAATTAAGTTCCTCTTCAAACAAGAACTACTTATATATTTTCTAGTAAAATATATTTATTTTGTCAAGTTAACTGGAGACCTCCCATTGCTACAGTCGAGACGACGTGCTCAATTCCAACCCACATCGTCATCTCTCAAGCTTGTAGTTGCCGTCAAGAACTAATTTCCTAAAATGAAGAATAAAGATGGTTAGTGGCACCCAAATCAATTATCCAGACAAAATCATCATTCTCCACTAAACAGGTTTCCAAAACAAGGAAATTATATTTATCTTGTTTGGCCTTATTTTTTTTTGTTAAGTACTTGGGACAGTTTCTCTTTCAATGTCCTTATTGGTTGCAATGGAAACAAATTCTCTTTGTAGCCTTAGGCCTTCTGCCCCTTTATGTAGCAACTACAGGTTAGCTTTCCCCTTTCCACCTTTCTTCTTCTTACACTTTTTAGTGCTAGAAGAATAAGGCACAGACTTCGTCCCACGGGTCGAACATTTGTGGAACTTCTTAGAAGATGAAGCTAAAGGAACTCTTAAACAAGAATGCCTATGAGCAGAAATGGATCTTTTCGATTTCATTGTGACAGAATTACCACACATACATTCTAACATACAGATATGCATTGAAACACACATTACTGCCATGCTTTAACAAATATATACAAAAGACTGAGAATTCGTACCAGTTGAAGATTTTCTTCAATAAAGCTCAGTCCACCGTGAACAAACACCATTCGTTCATACTCGTCCAACAAGTAGTCACCTAGGAGCGCCATGATCGTATACACGATCAACAGTGCACAAACAAACAGCAAACGGGGACGACACCACCACTCAAAGCCCTTGGTATTCTCGAAGAGAGAATCCAAAGGGTAGAATTTGATGGAATTGGTAGAGGGGAGGAGGAAAAGTGATCGTGTAAAACGAACAAGCAAGTGGGAGAAAGGAGAAGACTATCATATAGTCGGGTGCTTATTGATTAGGTCATGGTACACGATCGTGTAGGTTTAGCTAAGTGATTGTCTATCATATGGTAAGCGATTGTTTAGTTCTACTCGGCGCGTTAAGTGATCATATAGAAAATGTAAGCAATCATTTAGAAATCGCGGGCGATCGTTTAGTACACGAGTGTGTGATCGTTTTGGAAGACGAGCACTATTGTATAGGCTCTCAATGCTAAACAATCGTATACTTTCACACCATGAGCGATTTTTCGAATCTCTTTCATAAAATTTGCAAAATCAAAATAATTTTCATTTTATTCTTCAGTTACAAGAACTGAATTGAACTTCCCACTTTCGCACGAATCTGGAGAAAAACTTGGCAAATTATCACATAACAACCCAATTAATTAAATAATGAATATAATCATATTATATTCTTAACCTATAGTTTAATATCATATATCAATAATATTGTTTTCTCCTCTATTTAATATAACTCATATTTATATCCCATTTCCTCCAAAATAATGTATCTCATACATTTAGTCAATCATATCATATATAATTAACCAATATAATCAAACTCCCTCTTGTCAATTCAAACATTTCAAACTAACCCAAAAACTGATTCTCAACTTTTATCCAATCTACCAAGGGGACCTTATGGACCTATGGCTCGAAGCTCTAACGATACGTGAATAGCTGACTAAACTCTTTAGCCACGAGATCCACCATCCGTTAACTTCCAAGCATTCAACTAAAGATCGACAACTGAACTCTTCTTACCAAAGATATATTTTTGTGTCCATTGGATACAACTAATCATGAGTACGATGACCCTTCAAAGTACAATTGGGCCAATTTACCATTTTGCCCTTGTAGTTACATCTCACTCCTTAAGTACCACTGATCTCTCTAATGAACAATACAACATACTCTAATTATACGTGAACACCTCTTGGGCCAAGAGAAGATGTATGGCTCCACATCGTTCAAACTCTAAAATCAGCCATTAAGGGAGCTATCTATCTACTGGCCTCTACTTCGGGGAAGGAGTGAATTCCATCTTGTGTAGCCGAGTTCCAGCTCCTAAATCAGACGAATCCCCAAAGTGGTAGGTTTGAGTTGGCGGTCTGGCCACTCGCACCCATGCAAATCAAAGGACTACCCTCAATGGCAGGAGTTCCTAACTTACTCAGGATTGAGGTCATGTTAACTATGGTCATCCTAGTGAAGTGAAGTCTCTATCACGAACAATGTTATATAACGAGACGTTAACACTTCATGGTCAGGTCTTATACAAACTCTTTGTATAAGACACCCCCGTTCGCATGTCCCCTACACGAATGATCGGATCAGACCATCTGTGACAAGTCATAACACTTGTAACTATTCCACAAAGTGGGCCGCATTCGTAACATTACCATGATAAGGTTTCCTCCTATATCCATATACTACAGACCATTTTGGTTATCATTTAAGACATGATCCACTTGTATGTCACCACATACATGCTTAAGTTACATACAGACAACCAAGGATTTTAGTTTATTGGTTTGTGGTAAAGCAAATAAAACATTCAACTGAGCAAAATCATGAAGTGAAGTAGAATATCATATATTATAATAACAAGCATTCGTACAAACTGTTTACAAACTATAGGACATGAGACTTTAGGGCATCAACCCCAACAATCTCCCATTTGTCCTAAAGCGAAGTGAGGTGTACAAAAACTAGTACAAAACAATAAACTAAGGCATAAAAGCCCAGTACAAGAAAATCTTTCACTTGCCCTAGTCCAGCTACAGGCGATCCATTAGACCCATGCTCTGAAGGTGATCCTCAAACATTGTAGCCGTGAGAGCCTTCATAAACGGGCCAATAACATTGTGCTCTGAAGCGATCTTCATGATAATCACGTACTATCGATGCACTATCTCGCAGATTAGGTGATACTTCTGCTCTATGTGTTTGTCGCACCGGTGACTCCTAGGCTCTTTGAAGTTCGCCACTACCCCACTGTTGTCACAATAGAGGGTTATGGACCTAGAAATATTTGGAATAACTTCCAGTTCTGTCAAGAACTTCCTGAGCTAGACGACCTCCTTAGCAGCTTTGCAAGCCGCTACGTACTCTGCCTTCATAGTGGAGTCGGCGATGCATCCCTGCTTAGTGCTTCGCCATACTACAGCTTCTCTGTTAAGAGTAAAGAATGACCCTGATGTGGACTTGCAAGAGTCCCTATCAGTCTGAAAGTCAAAATTTGTGTATCCAATAAGGATTAAATCCCTAGATCCATACACGAGCATGTAGTCCCTCGTTCTTCGAAGATAACTGCGGTCTAGTGACCCTGGCCTGGGTTAGACTGATACCTACTGACTATGCCCACAACATAGCAGATGTCTGGTCTAGTACTGAGCATCGCGTACATCAAACTACCAACGACAAACGCATATGGGACCATCTCATTTCCTCAACTTCTTGAGGTGTCTTAGGACACATGTCCTTAGACAAAGTGACTCCATGCTTGAATAGCAGTAAGCCCCTCTTGGAGTCCTGCATTAAGTACTTGAGCAACATCTTGTCAATCTATGATGCCTGGGACAGTGCTAGGACTTTGTTCTTACGATCCCAAAAGATCTGTATACCCAAAACAAACTGAGCCTCTCCCAAATCTTTCATTTGGAATTGGGTCACTAGGCAGTTCTTAATTGCAGTCAGTGGACCTACATCATTCCCAACTAGTAGTATATGGTCTACATACAACACTAAGAAAACTACTGAAGCGTTGATGATCTTCTTATAGACACAAGGTTCATCAATGTTCTGGTTAAAGCCATATGACTTGATTGCAATATCAAACCATATGTTCCAAGATCTAGACGCCTGTTTCAGCCCATAAATGGACCGATTCAATTTGCAAACTTTTTACTCTTGACCTTGGGCAATGAATCCCTCGGGTTGCACCAAGTAAATGGTCTCCTCAAGATTGCCATTCAGAAAGGTCGTCTTGAAGTCCATTTGCCAGATCTCATAATTATAATAAGCTGCAATAGACAGGAGGATGCATATCGACTTTAATGGCAACATGCGAGAAAGTCTCCTCATAGTCGACTCCCTCTACCTGGATATAACCCTTTGCCACAAGTCGAGCCTTGAAGGTTTTCACCTTCCTATCAACACCTCGTTTGTGCTTGTAGATCCATTTACAACCTATAGGTTTTACCCCATCAGCTGATCTACAAGATCCCATACTGAGTTGAAGTACATCGACTCCATCTCAAGATCCATGGCTTTAACCGTTTCATCTTGGTTTATGTCCTTCATTGCCTTCTAATAAGACAACAGATCCTCGACATCGTCATCTATTACCATAGCAAGGATTTCCGTGAAACCCAGATAGCAAACGGGCGGGTTCACAACCCTTCCACTGCGTCGAGGTTCTTTCAACTCTTGAGGTGGAACCGACCTACTAGATAAACTACCATCAACAACTCTTGCAAATGAAGCAGGCTCTTCAATAACTCTTGTTGAAGTTTCAGTAGTTTCATTGGAAAGCTCACGCAACACGACTTTACTATGTGGACTGTTCTCCCTAATATGATCCTTCTCCAGGAAATTAGCATTCGTGGAAACAAACACCCTATTTTCTGACAGATCATAAAAATAACCCCCTCGTGTACCTTTGAGGTAGCCTACAAAGAGGCATAACCTCGAGCGTGGTTCCAGTTTCTTGGGATTTACCTCAAGCACATGTGCAGGGCAACCCCAAATGCGAAAGTGACATAAACTAGATTTACGCACGTTTTACAACTCCAAAGGTATTCTCGCAACACTCTTGGAAGGAACACAGTTGAGTATGTATATTGCAGTCTCCACTGTGAAACCCCAAAACGAGTCCGGCAAGGAAGCGTAACTCATCATCGAACGAACCATGTCCAACAACGTTTGATTTCTCCTCTTCGCTACACCATTCTCTTGAGGTGTACCCAACACTGAGAGTTGAGAAACGATTCCATGTTCTATCAAATAGTTCTAGAATATCGAGTCCAAAAACTTTCCACCTCGATCTGATCGAAGTGTTTTAATCTATCTATCTAATGTGTTTTCAACTTCAGCCTTGAACTCTTTGAACTTTTCAAAGGATTCAGACTTCCGTTGCATAAGATAAACATACTCATACCTAGAGTAATCATCAATAAAACTGATAAAATACTCATAGCCACCTCGGGCTCGCACATTCATAGGACCACAAAGGTCAGAATTTATTAACTCAAGAGGCTCTTTGGCTTGATAAACATTTCCAGTAAAAGGTCTTTTAGTTATCTTACACTCAAGGCAAGATTCGTACACTGGTAAAGAATTTTCTTCTAACTCATTTAGAAGGCCATTCTTTACCAATCTCTCAATCTTATTGAGATTAATGTGCCTTAATCGAAGGTACCAAAGTTGGGCATTTTTTTTTGGAGAAATTCGTTGACATTTAGATTGAGTTACGATATTTTTAAACAACTCGGTTTTATGGAGGGAACTTAAGGCTATTGGTCTTAGCACATACAAGTTACTTTCCATATAGGCTATACAAATATTAACACCATCTTTATGAATATGCACTTTATCCACATTAAAAGAAAGTGTATATTTACATTGCAACGAGCACTTTACAGAAATAAGGTTCCTCTTAAGTTCAGGAACTACATATACATCATTTAAAACTAGAAACTTATTCTATAAAGATAACTAGATCCCTCCCACTGCCACAGCTGAGACGACGTGCTTGGTGCCTACTCCCATCGTCATCTCACTAGCTTCTAGCTGTTGCTAGGATCTAATCCCCTGGAAAGAAGAACAAACGTGATTAGTGGCGCGCGAATCAATTATGCTGGAAGAATCATCATTCTCCACTAAACATGTTTCTAGTACAAGAAAATCATATTCACCTTTATCTGCCTTGGCCCCCTTCCTTTCCTTCAGCCAGCGAGGACAATTCCTCTTCCAGTGTCCGTCCTGATAGTAGTGGAAACATTTTCCCTTTTCAACCTGCGACAGACGCCTTCTTGGGGCGACAGGTTGTGGGTTAGCAAGTGCCTTCCCTTTCCCCTTACCACCCTTCTTCTTTTTCTTTTTTACAGAGTTAGAAGTCGAAGGTGTAGACTTCGTTCCTGAGGTCGAACTCCAATGGAACGTTCTAGAGGATAAAGCAACATTTGCCTCAACCTTTTTCCTTTCCTTACTTTTCAGTAAATATTGGTATATCTGTAACTCGTTGAGGAGAGTTGTAAGGGTGTATTTCACTTTGTTAAGAATCACATTGCTAACAAAGTGACGGAAGCTCTCCGGCAAAGAATGCGTGATTATGCTAACCTGACTACCCTTATCGATAGTAGACCCATTTAACTCCGCCACATTGAAGTGGACCATCATGTTAAGCACATGTTCACGAATAGAGGTGCCTTCTTATTTTAGAGTTGAATATATGCTTACGAGCCTCGTGCTTGATCTATCCAGACAGTTGTCCAAACATCCCCCGCAGGGACTCCATGATCTCACGTGCTGAGTCCATGGGCTCGTGCTTCTTGGCCAATACATCATTAAGACTTTCCAAGATATAGGCTTGGGCCTTCTTATTTGCCCGTGTCCATCACTCGTATGCCTTCCAAACATTTCGAGCGACATTGGGAGGTAGAATAGAAAGACAGGCCTCCGTAAGAGCAAACATGAGATCCTCGATGATTAGAATAGTCGTGATCATCTGTTGCCATGTTGAAAAATTTTCGGGAGTAAGTTTTTCGGTGCTAAGCAAAGCTAACGTGGCTGTAGCCATTTTTAAAAACTTGTTGCTAAAAAAATGAACAAACTTTTATAAGATTTTGCTAAACCAAATTTTAACCAATTAATATTTTCAAAATAGTTTCCACGTACCTTAAGTGTAAGACTTCTATTTTGCAATGATGCCCCAGCGAGGCAGGACAAACGTCACTGGTGGGGTGATCAGATGCCCTTTTACTTGGAAGAGACATTTTCAACCATTAGGTAGAACCAACTCTTGGAACTGAACCTAACAACCACCATTTATTTGGTCCAAAACTGTTAACCTTTAACAATTCCATGTAAGTTTGACCCCTCGCTTTCGGCGCCAGAGTCCAGCCCATAATGAGCCCACCGTAGGAGGAGAAGATTAGGACTAATGAGACTAACTAACCTTATCCTCTTACAGGGAGGTCAAATAAAGAAACGCGCAAAACTCCATCCTAGAGGGGGAACACTCCCAGGGTGCCTCGAGGCGATGCGTATAACTTTATTCAATCCATGAGGGAGATCGTGGATATGATATCGCACTTCCTGCTCCACTTACTATGAACATTCTCTCCATCACCTTGATAATTGACCTACCCAAACACACATCCTTTAGAGGGACACTCCCAGGGTCCACGAAGACCGAGGGTAGATCTCACGTGTGGACTTATGGGAGAAACGTGAAAGGTTATAAATGAAGCATCATATGCCTAAGTACCTCCCACCTAAATTTTCTTATCTAGGGTTCATGAACCTAGACAATTCGGCTAAACTGATTTTAGTCTAAGTCATCTTTTTAAGTTCACTCATAAACAACTTTTGTCTATGAAATATGAACAAGTTCAAGTATTCACATTTAAACACTTTAATGGACTGTCCCTAACTTGCATGCATGCATCAAATCTATCTAATTCACCTTTCCAGGTAGTTTTCTAGGTAGGGGTGTTATGTTTCCATCAACTTAAATACCCCAGCCTAGCCAGAAACCGCCTTAGACAAAAGGTCTCTTATAGATAGATTTCCTACATTTTACCCTTTTATTAGTCAATTTAATCCTATTAAACTGATTAAAAGATTAAAGCCTAAGGGTTACTAATCATATTAGAACCGTGAACTTAAGTCTATGTCATCAAAGTTTTTAACATTTTAAAACCATGAATTAAACCTAAGTGAGCATGCATGTCTTTCTTATTGCTTTTAGTTTTAATTTCTCTTTAACCTTTAAAAAGAAACAACAAAACACATTGCCACATAACTAGGTATTTATAACGCTTATAAAGTATCCTATGTGTCATGCTTCAAGCAATGTCCGGTCATTACTATACATAACATTTATATACATGTAATAACCAAGCAAACATGCTTTCCATACACCCTTATACTATAACAATTATAATATAAAGATGATACATGTCGATACTTTTTATACATGCATACATATAACTCTTATATTATATGACGCATGAGCATGCTGTTACGTAATTAAATCATGCTTCTCTATTAAATCATGTATGAACATGATCTGATACCAATTGAAGGAACTCTTAAACAAGAATGCCTATGAGCGGAAGCGGATCATTTTGATTTCATTGTGTCAGAATTACCACACATACATTTTAACATATAGATATTCATTGAAACACTCATTACTGGAATTCTTTAACAAATAAATACAAAAGACCGAGAATACGTACCAATTGAAGACTTTCTTCAATAAAGCTCAGTCCCTATGAATGAACACTTATCATTCGTACTCGTCTAGCAAGCAGTCATCTACATGATCAACAGCGCACGAACAAATAGCAATCGGGGACGACACCACTACTCGAAGCCCTTGGTATTCTCAGAATGAGAATCCAAAGGGTGGACTTTGATGGAATTGATAAAGGGGAGGAGGAAAAGTGATCGTTAAAACAAACAAGCAAGTGGGAGAAATGAGAAGAATATCGTATAGTCGGGTGCTTGTCGTTTAGGTTGGGGTACACGATCGTGTAGGTTTAGCTATGCGATCGTCTATCAAATGGTAAGTGATCGTGTAGTTCTACTCGGCGCGCTAAGCGATCGTATAGAAAACATAAGCGATCGTTTAGAAATCGCAGGCGATCGTTTAGTATGCGAGTGTGCGATCGTTTAAGAAGACGGGCACTATCGTATAGGCTCTGAACGGTAAGTGATTGTATACTTTCACACCGTGAGAGATTTTTTGGATCTCTTTCGTAAAATTTGCAAAATGAAAACGGTTTTCGTTTTATGCTTCAGTTACAAGAACTGAATCGAACTTCCCACTTTCGCAAAAATCCGGAGAAAAACTCGACTAATTATCACATAACCGCCCAATTAATTAAATAATTAATATAATCATATTATATTCTTAACCTATAGTTTAATATCATATATCAATTATAGTGTGTTCTCTTATACTTCATATACATCATATTTATATCTCATTTCCTCCAAAATAATGTATCTGATACATTTAGTCAATCATATCATATATAATTAACCAGTTCAATTATATCATTGAACTCCCTCTTGTTAATGAACATTTCAAATTGTCCCAAAAACTGATTCTCAACTTTTATCCAAGATACCAAGCGAACCTTTTGGACTTATTGCTTGAAGCTCTAACGGTACGTGAATAGCTGACTAAACTCTTTAGCCACGAGATCCATAATCTGTTAATTGTCAGGCATTCCAGTAAAGATCGACAAATGAACACTTCTTACCACAGATATATTTTTTGTGTCCATTGGATATAACAAATCATCAGTTCGATGACCCTTCATCTCACTCCTTAAATACCACTGATCCTTTTAATGAACAATACAACATAGTCTAACTATGTGTGAACACCTCTCAACATACATTAAGTTTTCCTCCTATATTCATATACTACAAACCATTTTGGTTATCACTTAAGACATGATCCATTTGTATGTCACCACATACATGCTTAAGTTACATACAGAAAACCAAGGATTTTAGTTTATTGTTTTGTGGTAAATCAAATAAAACATTCAACTGAGCAAAATCAAGAAGTGAAGTAAAATATCATATATTATACATAACAAGTGTTCGTACAAACTGTTTACAAACTACAGGACACGAGACTTTAGGGCATCAACCCCAATAGAAGCAACATTCACCTCACCCTTCTATTCTTTACTTTTCATCAAGGACTGGAAAGTCTGTAGCTCATTGAGCAAGGTGATCAGGTTGTAATCAATGTTCATAATAGCATTGATATGAAAGTGTAGAAAACTTTTACGTAAAGATTCCAAAATGACGCTAACCTGATTGGCTTCATCGATGACGTACCCATTCATCTCTGCCACGTTGAAGTGGACAATCATGTTGAGAACATGTTCTCGAGTAGATACCGTTTCTTGCATACGGGCATTGAAGATGTGTTTGTGAGCGTCATGCCTGAGCTATGTGGACGGTTATCCGAATATTCCCCTCAGCGACCCCATGATCTCACAAGCTGTGAGCATGGGCTTATGCTTCTTGNTGGACGGTTATCCGAATATTCCCCTCAGCGACCCCATGATCTCACAAGCTGTGAGCATGGGCTTATGCTTCTTGGACAAGACTTTGGTAAGACTCGCCAAGATGTACGCTCGGGACTTCTCCTTTGCTTGTGTCCAACGCTCGTATTCTTCTCGAACATTTCAAGTATCATTTGGAGCTGGAATGGGAGGAAACTCCTCCATCAGGACAAAATGGAGGTCATCGATGAAAAGAATTGTGTTGATCATATTTTTTCATGATGTGTAATTTTCGCCTGTTAATTTTTCAACCGCGAGTAGAATTAGAGTTGCAGAAGTCATATTGAAAAAAAGTTCGTAGAAACCATACAAATTATTTATAATTAGTCTATTTAAACCATTAAGACAACCAATCAATTTTGGCAAAGTAGTCTAATGTACCCTAAGTGAAATCTATTTTATAATGATGTTTCATTGAGGCAGGACAAAATCCACTGTACGGTGAACAGGTGCCCCTTCACTACAATGGGACAATTTCAACCAATAGACAGAACAACTCCTTGTTACTGTAACTATTAGTCATAATTATTCGGTCCATAATTTGTTAAACTCGTTTCACATTCTTGTAAGTGTAACCCATCATTCTAGGTTCCAGAGTTTCGCCTCAATGAGCCAACCGTCATGCAAAAATCGATTAAGACATGAAACTAAAGTAACCTTGTAACAAATCTATCTAATTCACCTTTCCAGGTCTCAGGTAGGGTGTTACGTTTTCGTCAACTTAAATACCCCAGCCTAGACAGAACTAGATTTAGACAAAAGGTCCCTTATAAATACATTTTTACAATGTTAATCTTTTAATTAACCTTGTAACAAATCTATCTAATTCACCTTTCCAGGTATGTTCCCAGGTAGGGTGTTACGTTTTCGTCAACTTAAATACCACAGCCTAGACAGAACTAGCCTTAGACAAAAGGTCCCTTATAAATACATTTTTACAACGTTAATCTTTTAATTAAGAACTAATTTAATCCTATTAAACAGATTAAAAGATTAAACATAAATTTCTAATATCATTAGAAATGTGATCTTAGGTCTATTTTAATCATATTTTAAAAAAAAATTAAAAAATGATTTTAATTTAAGGTTTGTATACAATTCTGAGTTATCGATTTTATTTCTAATTTCATTTAGTTTTGACAATTATAAACAAATTAAACAAATTAAAACCATATATTGCATGCTTTGACATACCTTAGTAAATTATAACATTTATAAATTATCTAAGATAGTTTCATGCTTCATGCAATTTCATTTCATTGCTAATATATAACAGTTATATAATAAGGTAATGAAACATACTGTAACATACATCCATACATACATTGAACCATTTTTTATAACAATTATAATATAAATGATGCATGGATATGCTATTAATGCATGCATGCATATATTATAACATTTATATTATATGATGCATGAGCATGCTATAAAATTAAATCATGAATCTAAAATTATAATATTTATAATATGATGCATGAAATTAAATGCATAACCTATGGTGGGATTTAATACTATATGACATATAATATGACATATAAAAATAAAAATCATACATTAAATGTATAATTTAAAAAAATTATTAGACCGGGATTGGACACTAAACAATTAATTAAATTAATATAATACCTATATTAATTTAACTAACCAAAGTAGCTATCTATTATATAATATAATGATCAATTGCTTCAAAATAAGCGAACCGGCCTTGAACCACTCGAACCGAACCATCCAACCTTCGAACCAGACTCGAACCGCTTGAACTGACTGAACCGTAAGCCAACCAAGCGAGCCACGAATCAAATCGAACCAGAACCGATTGGTTCTTTCCATCTTGGAGCAGGGCAACACTGTGCCCAACATTGCAACACTCGGAAAGAACACAACATTGTTCTTCATCGTAGCATTGAACTAGTATATAGAAAGACCTTAGGGTTATGGTTCCCAATATATCAAAACAATAAACACTCTGTCTTTCTTCAATCCCATTCTAGAGAGATCCCACTAAGGGCATTTGGAGTTAGTCATCCGTCATCGCTATCATCAATTTTGCAATGGAATCCGATATGTTATTCTTGACAACTTGGCATGAATGATCCTAGGATTTATCTATTCAATATAGATATTAAGAATTTATGCTAACAAGTGGTATCAGAGCATGAATTTCATGTTGGATTGTTGGTTTAGGTTTGTTTTCCATTGGGATTTTGATTTTTGGTTAAAGATTATTTAAAAGGAAAAAGAAAGTTGAACACAATTTTACTGAATGTTCAGTTTTTTTCTGCGGATTTGTATTCTTTTATAATCTGATTTGTGTTTTTTAGCCTTTTAATGTGATTGAAAATTTGCATGAACACAATTTTTATTTCAATTTTTTTTAATGTTGTTTGCAAGTTGTGCAAGAGCTTGGGTAGGCAATTCGTGTTCTTGCATATTTTTTTTTCTTTTAATCGATGAGTTCGGTAGATTCAAGTCCAAAGAACTTATTAATGAATTTTGTTAATAATTAATCGATCCAATTTTTCCAATCTAACATCTATTGGGAATAAAACAATCTATTTGATTTTACCGGTAGTTTTTCTTTGATCTTGTCGATGATTCTTGATTTTAATTATTGATAATTTAGTGAATTTAAAATCAAGATTTTTAATTGATAATTTTTTGAATTCGGTTTTGAATTGAGTGAAAATATTGTCAACTTAAGTTAAATTTGATTAACCATGTTGTGGATTTAATTTAAATTTCATTGATCATATTGTAGATTCAAGATTTATTGATCATGTTGTGTACTAAATTTAAATTCATTGATATTTTGGTGAATTTAAATTTAAATTTGATTGATGATATTTTGCGATATTCACATGTTTATGCCGCTTTAATTGTAGTATGTGTATGCAATTGTAGTATGTGTATGCAATTATTATATTATTGTGTCTTATATTTTTGATTGAATTGGTCAAAATAATATGTTACCAAAGTAGCCTCTGTTATCTAGATTAATTTAATTCTAAAATATAAGATGTGCATATTCATGAATTTATGCAAATAACTATCGGCCCAAAGGAAGATAATTATTTGACCAAATTGTGGGTATGCATGTGGTAATGAGTATGTGACAATTATAAGGATTGCTCATGTGAAAAATAGTCGGTCCAAAGAAAGGCTATTTTTTGATATAGTTAATTGTTAGTACTTTCATTACTACGTCGAGAGTACCATTTAACATTGGTGTTTTTGACCAAAAGTTGGACATCCATGTTGTGTTAGGTATCTTGTTAAAGAGGCCCACCACATATGTGAAATTATTTTGTTATATTTTAATTGTGAGCATATGTTTTGTTGTTTATTGTTTCAGTTGGTCTTACTCAAATATCTGGAAATCATAGTCCAATCCCTAAGTTGAATGGATCGAACTTCAAGATTTAGAAGGAAAGCCTAGAGATACTTCTCGGGTGTATAGATTTAGACCTTCATTGAGGACCGATAAACCTGAGGAACAACCAAATATGGCTAATATAAAGAAGTGGGAATGGTCAAATCTCATGTGTCTGATGATCATTAGGCACTCCATTCTGGAGTCTTTTCAGGGCTCTATCACGGAAAGTGAAACTGGCAATAAGTTCCTTGCTCAAATTGAGAAATATTTTGCTAAAAATGAGAAAAGAGAAGCAAGTAATCTTTTGACTTTTTTAACTTCTATGAGGTATAAGGGCAATGGAAACATAAGGGAGTACATTATGGAAATGTCCAATCTCGTAGGTAAATTAAAGACACTTGATATCGAGATAAATGAAAATTTACTCATGTATTTGGTACTTATCTTTCTTCCTGCACAATTCACTCAGTTTAATATAAGCTATAATACTCAGAAGGATAAATGGAGTATTAATAAGCTTATCTCACAATATGTGCAAGAAGAAGATAGAATTAAGAGAGAAAGGACAGAAAATACTCATTTGGCAACAGACTCTCGTGATAAGAAGGAAAAGAAATTTGTGGATGTTGCAGAAGGGACATCTCAGCAAAATAAAAACAAGAAACAAGCTACTAAAAATCCTTGTTTTTTTCTGCAAAAAGAATGATCACTTCAAGAAAGATTGTCCCAAGTACGCCAAGTGGCGTGTAAAGAAGGATAAACTTCTTACTTTAGTTTGTTCTGGAGTTGATTTAGCTTCTGTACCTACAAATACTTGGTGGATAAATTATGTGCTACTACTCACATAAGTATATCAATGCAAGATTGCCTGTGGAGCCGGTCGCCAAGTGATGCTGAAAGATTCATCTATGTGGGTGATGGGAAACCAGTTTCAGTTAAAGCTATTGGAAATTTTAGATTACTTTTAAAAACTAGATGTTATTTTAATTTGAGTGAGACTTTTGTTGTACCATCATTTAGACGGAATTTAGTTTCTATTTCAAGTTTGGACAAATTTGATTTTTCTTGTTCTTTTGGAAATAATAAAGTTAGTCTTTTTCAAGATTCTAAGCTTATTAGTTAACTGAGCTTTCTTTAATGATAGTCTACATATGCTTGATTCTTTTGCTTCATTTAACAAGATCTTGTTATCTAATTCATGTGGTATAAAGCATAAAATTAAATGAGAATTTGCTCATGATTTTATGGCACAAGCGTTCAGGTCCATCTCTAAATAGAGAATCAGAGACTTGTGTCAGATAGGAATATTCTTGATTCCTTGATTGTTATACAGTAAATCAATCAACCGTTTGGTGGAATTGTATTTAGGCGAAAACAGACAAAACATAAGAAAATTAGGTGCTAACAGATGCTCAGACTTCTTAGAACTAATACATACAGACATTTGTGGTCCATTCCCTACAGCCTCTTGGAATGGACAACAATATTTTATTACGTTCATAGACGACTATTCAAGATATGGGTACCTATATTTAATTCATGATAAGTCTCAATCCTAGGACATTTTCAAGTCTGTAAAAGTTGAAGTTGAACTTCAACTTGGAAAGAAAATTAAGGCTGTCAAATCTGATCGTAGTGTGGAATATTATGGTAGATATGATGGATCAGGTGAACAATGTCCAAGGCCCTTTGCCAAATACCTAGAGGAATGTGGAATCGTCCCACAATACACTATGCCGGAGAAACCCAACATAAATGATGTAGTGGAAAGGCGAAATAGAACACTTAAGGATGTGGTAAGAAGTAGGACTAGTCATTTTTCTCTATCAGAATCCCTTTGGGATGAGGCACTAAAGACTGCAACATATATCCTTAATAGGGTACCAAGTAAAGCAGTAGCCAAAACCCCTTATGAGCTGTGAATAGGAAAGAAGCCTAGTATTAAGCATCTTAACATCTGGGGTTGTCCAGCTGAGGCTAGACCTTATAGGCCTAATGAAAGAAAATTGGACTCAAGAACTATTAACTGCTATTTTCTTGGGTATTCTGAGCACTTTCGGGGTTTCAAGTTTTATGATCCCACTTCTAGATCATTGTTTGAGATAGGAAATGCTAGATTCTTTGAGGATGTTGAATTTGGGGGGGAAGATAACATAAGAAAAGTTTTCTTTGAAGAGGAATTGGTTTCTTTTCCTCATATGATTATAAATAATGTTTAGGCTCCAATTCTTGACTTCATTATTGAACCAATTATAGAACAAGACAACATTGAAGTCCTCGTTGTTGAACCTGAAGTTCAAACTGAACAACCTCAAGAAGTGTCGCTAAGAAGATCTACTAAAGAGAGAAGAAGTGCAATTCCAGATGATTATATTGTGTTTTTTTCAAGAAAATCAGGATGATGTGGGCGTAATGGAAGATGATCTAATCAACTTCTAACAAGCTTTACAAAGTTCTAACTCTCTAACTCTCAAAAGTGGATAAGTATTATGGAAGAGGAAATAAAATCCATGAAAGATAATGACGTTTGGGAATTTGTCGAACTACCATCAGGAGTGAAACCCATAGGTTGTAAATGGGTATTTAAAACCAAAAGGAATTCACATGGAAATATCGAAAGATATAAGGCTCGTCTTGTTGCAAATGGTTTTACTCAAAAGGAAGGCATTGATTACAAAGAGACATTCCCTTCGATTTCATCGAAAGGCTCTTTTAGGGTAATCATGGCACTGGTAGCTCACTTTGATTTAGAGCTACACCAGATGGATGTAAAAACTGCGTTTCTCAATGGGAACATTGATAAGACGATCTATATGGTGTAAGCAGAAAACTTTGTGCCTGGTAATTCAAAGTATATGGTGTGCAAATTAAAGAAATCCATTTATGGTCTCAAGCAAGCCTCTCGTCAATGGTATCACAAATTCTATGAAGTGATAACCTCATTTGGTTTTGAGGTGAACAAAGTGGAAGATTGTGTATATTACAAGTTCAGTGGGAGTAAATCAATCTTTCTGGTGTTATATGTCAATGACATACTCATAGCTAGTAATGATGTAGGTTTATTACATGACACTAAGAGATTTCTCAAAAGGAATTTTGAGATGAAGGATCTTGGTGATGCTTCTTTTGTATTAGGAATTGAAATACTGCGAGATCGTTGTCAAGGTATTTTGAGATTGTCACAAAAGAACTACATTGAAAAGGTCTTGAGTAGATTTGGCATGAAAGATTATGCACTGGGAGATACCCGATCGATAAAGGTGATAAATTTTATTTAGATCCATGCCCCAAGACCACACTCGAGATTAAGGAGATACAGAAGGTTCCCTATGCATCGACCATTGGAAGTCTAATGTATGCTTAAGTATGTATGCGTCTAGATATTACGTTCATAGTTGGAGTGTAGGCAGATATTTGAGTAACCTGAGGATGTATCATTCGAAAGCAGCCAAACGGGTTATGAGGTATTTACAGAGAACAAAAGATTATATGCTCACTTCTTGGAAATTAGAAGTTTTGGAGATCATTGGGTATTCTGATTTTGATTATGTTGGATGTCAAGACACTTTGCGATCCACTTCAAGCTACATCTTCATGTTGGCTGGAGGAGCTGTATCTTGGAAAAGTATTAAACAAACACTTATGGCTTCTTCTACCATGGCTGTGAAGTTTATAGCATGTTATGTGGCATCCAATCATGGAATATGGTTGCGAAATTTTGTCACTAGGCTACGAATAGTGGTTGGTATAGAAAGACCCCTAAAATTATTTTGTGACAATAAGTCGGTAGTGATGTATTCCAACAACAACATAAGCAATACAAAGTCAAAGCATGTAGACGTAAAATTTCTAGTTGTTAAAGAAAGAGTTCAGAATGGTCGAATTTCGATAGAACATATAGGAACAAACTCGGTGGCAGATCCATTGACTAAAGGTTTACCACCTAAAGTTTTTCATGAGCATGTTGCTCACGGGTGTTAGTCACTTTATTGATTCCATGGTTTAGTGGGAATTTCTTATTGAGGATGTTCTTTGACCTTATTTTGTTTATTTTCTATATAGAATAAAGTTGATGGTTTATGTTTTATTATCTGAACTCGTTTATCATGCATGTGGTTTAGCATAAAGTTTTTTAAAATGATCTCATTAAGGAATTTGGACAAGTTGAAAACAAGCATGATCTAGATCACTTTGCATGTAGTTTCCATATTATTCATCCATACTTGATCTATGTCATTGAATATATTGGAATTGGTGATCAAGGAAGGTTTAATTACAAGGGTAGTGACGAAAGTCGCCTTGATTCCGTGCTAATACAGGAGATGGACCAGACTGAACTAAAGAGAAATTCTATTATTGAAATAACATGTTTATGCGTGCATAAAGTTTATGTGATTTAATTATATCAGGTACACAGACATAGCCTAAGTGGGAGATTGTTAGACAGATTTAAATAATAATATGTTTAATTAAAGTATGAGCTATGTATGTGGATTAATAATTTATCACATTGGGTTATTTTATTAGATTGGACCCTATTATGTGATCTAATTAATTAAGGCCCTAGATTCTTAATTGAGTATGAACTTAACGGGTAGAAGCCTATTCCTAGTTAATTAGGGTTTAATAGGAACCTTAATTGAACTAGTATATAAAGAGACCTTAGGGCTATAATCCCCAATATACCAAAACAATAAACACTCAGTCTTTCTTGAATCCCATCTAGAGAGAGATCCCATTAACGACATTCGGAGTTTTGGTTGAGGAAGACCATAGTCATCCATCATCATGTTGAAGTTATCATCAATTTGCAATGGAATCCGGTATGTTATTCTTGACAATTTTGCATGAATGGTCCTAGGGTTTATCTATTCGATATAGATATTAAGAATTTATGCTAACATGTCAATGCTTGGATAATGGTTATCGATCATGATAATGTTGTTTATTGTCGTGAGGATGTATTTTGTACCTATTGTGAAGTTGTACTGTGAAAAAAAAAGCACATATTACTTTTTAAATACTTTATATTATTGCAATGAGGATGTATTTTGTACCCATTGTGAAATAGTGTCTTCTAACTAGTTGTGTGTCATGTTTTTTTTTTTAAATAAATATACAAGGCAGGAGGGATTAGTAGGTGCACATGAGGACATCTCAACTAAATTGATACATACTTGCGTGTCATGTTCACGTTGACTTTTATGAAAGTCGTTGATTATAATAACAAGAGTTCTGTAATAGACTCCAGAAATAAAGTAAATGTTAGTTCTCTATCTATTTTAGAATATCTTACTATCTTAAAAAGTGGCAAATGGAGAGAATTATTTTCTTGAATATTTTGTCCATTTCCATGATGTCCCTTCTTCAATTAGTATTATTTATTCAACCTCCATTGTAACGCTTCACTAATTAGGTGCATAGGTGAGTTAGAGAGTAACGATTTGGGTATGTGGGCATTTATGATCATATGGGTATGTTGGCATTTAAAACCAATATTCATTGTAACCCTTCGCTAATTAATTCTTATTGTTTATTCAATTATTAGAAAGAAAAGACAAGGGAACAAAAGTTATTGCATATAGGTGATTAAGATAGTAAGATGTGGGTAACATTACCTTTTGAAAAAAGAAACTACTACTACTTACTATCTGATGGATCAGTCGAAACTAGTACTACTAACACACCTAGTGAAAGTTCAAAACATTTATGATGATGTGGTTTGTGGTCATTTTTCAATTTTTTAGAATATGAAGGAGCGGTAATGGTTACAAATATTTAAATTATAATAAACAATGCTCATTACTATTTTTGAATTCCATCATCATACCCAAAAAGTATCATATCCATTGTAAGTAATTTGGTCACTTCCTATAAAAGGGTTGGTTGTTTAGCCTTACCGTTTGTAGATGTTTGAGAATAAAGTAAATATCTAAGAATACGATGTTTGAGAATCAAAGAATGATCGTGTTTGGTTGTACTATGAAAAATGCTATCAAAATTTTATGAATAAAAGTATATTTATATTTAATTTGTGAATCAAGCATGAGAATCTTATATAAATTTAATAAATGAATTAATTAAAGAGAAATTGCATTGTATGACAATACTTTTTAAAACCAAAGCCACAACTTCAACTTTTTTTTTTTAATTGCAAGTGTGGCAATCACATAGCAATCGCATTGAAATCAAATAGCAATCACATAACAATCACATAGTAATTAGATAGCAATCAAATTTTTAGGCAGAAGTTTTTTGACATTGTGAAAAAAAGCAAAACCTAGGGACTTGCACCCAATTTTCAATTTTTTTTTATTAAAGTTGCAATTGTCCCTTAATTAGACAATAAATACCATTCAATAGATTGATAAAAATGAATTAGTTAATAATCAATAATGATTTTAATTATCACAATTAACCAATTAATATATTGACTCAATGTCATATAATATAATCTAATACTTAATAATTTTTAATTAATTAAGTTCAACATTAATATTTTAATTTTAATTAAATAATATAAGAAGAAATATTTTAACAAACAATATATTTTATAAAAATGTGACAAATAAGGTAAAAATATGATTAGTAAATAAACAATATTAAATAATATATTTTTTATATAAATATGATATGTTAATAATGAATGAATATAATAGAAATTAATCACAATGAATAATTAACAATTAAAATATCACATGTTAATAATAAAGTATCAAATTACCTTTAATCTCAATCAATTATTCTTTGTTATAAAAAATATAAGTAATCAATTATTATTATTTAAAAATGAATTTTTGTTCAATCTAAATTTAAATAATCCCTAGTAAGCTAAACTAATTAAAGGTATTTAAGAAAATTGGTAGCTTAAATAAATTAATAATTTTTGTAATTAATTTTGATTTATTATAAATAATTAATTCTATATTCAAATTAAAATTATATAGAAAATGAAAAATAAGAAGAGAGATAGGAACCATAGTTTTTGAAGGAAAAAGAGGAAAAAAAACCTTGGACTAGAGATGTCCAAAGTCATTTGTAATGGACGGAGAAGGTAACCTAATTTTTTTTTTTTTTTTTTTTTGTGGTTTATAATTTTATAAAGTTACTTAAAATGTTTTCACAATGCAATAGTGTTTTCCTCATTTTTTTACTCTTTTAATGAATATATATCAAACTAGAATACAAAATGAACTATAAATTTGGTGCAAAAAAAATTTCAAAATGTTCACTTTTTAATATATATATAGTATATATATAAAGATATGATAAGTGGGTCAATAAGCGTATCAGAGAATCCTAACTAGATTGACACTGTCGTAGCACCCTCATCATACCCCAATTTGATTGGTAGGTATGCAATAAAATACCAAGGAGACTGTCAAATACAAAAGATGTTACAAAGATCATGAGCAGCAAAAACAGGATTAGAGAGAAGCCACAAATGTTAATTGAAATCATGATAGAGCTATAATTCTAGATCTATGATACCAGCTACCAACTAAGGAGAGAGCAACATTTTACACAGCTTTATCATTGAAAATACAGCTGATTCCTCTTCTTCCAAACAACCTAGCTAATAGCCACTACAGTGTTAAAAGTGATCACTTTCATTCGAGTGTTATGTTTATAAAGACAGATCCTCTGAAGATCATAGCTCCCATAGAGAGTATTTGTTGGAGGAAATTCTAGAGTCCTAAGCTGGAATTTCATTTTGTATGGCCATAAATCCAGGAACACATCACAGTGAATGAAAATATGGTCTGAAGTGTCATTTTTCTTGTTATGAAATCGACATTCAAAGAATACAAAAAGAAGCGTAGAGATAGAGAAGATCGACATACAAATATACGTGGTTCATTAACGGTGTGTTAGCTACGCCCATGGACAGAGGGAGAACCAGTATTATTAGGGAGAATATTTTCAGAGAATTATATCAAAACGACGCCTCTAGGGTTAGAGAGTTTATATAGCGCACTACTCTAAACCCTAGGGTCATAATTGTAAATAACTACAAATGAATAAATATGCTAAATTCGAATTCTGAATATGTTTCGGGGGCATTGCCTCCGCGCCGCCCCGGATCCCCGTACTTGGTTGTTTGAAGTGCCAACAAACAAATTTAAGGCATTCCAACATTTCTTTTTTTACAAAGAGAGAGCACCATTTCAGCTTTGTAGTTAGAATTAAATTTGGGCTTGTGCAATTTATTAATTTTACTTTTCTTCGTATAGTTTCTAGTATGGCTCAATTTTGCAATGAAAATTAACAAGGTTCAAGGACAAAGAATACTACATGTCAGAATTTATTTTTCACCATATTTGTCTCACTTGGACAACTACTATATGTTGCAATTTCAAGAGGGATCTCAATGAAAATTACAAATTTTTGTTAAATTGAAATGTTGGAAATTTAACAAAAAATTTATATATAAAGAGATATTTTGTTCTTCAAAAGAAAAACACTTGCATGTACAATGCACGTTTATGTATTCTAGTATTAAAAAAAAGTAGTTTATCCAATTAAGTTTCTAGTTATCTCTATGCATTTTTCAATCATCACTCATGTATAAAAGGAATAAAAATATTTAAAAGAAGAAATAAGAAGAATTTTTCATCCAACAAATTATGATTGGACAATTCAGTTGGATGCACAAAGATGGACGTTTTCCCACTCCAATATACCTAAGTATTATTCTTTCAAAAAATCCTTTTCCGAAAAGTAGTTTCTATGCAAAAATGGTGTTTCTGACTCTCTCTAAAGTCCAAGAACTTTGGTTCGAATCTTGGATGAGACAATTTATTTATCAATCATTTATTTCTTTACAAAATACTGTCATATTTATATCTGCATATATTTTTGTAATTTTTAATTTTACAATGTGTGTACCATATTATTTAATTTATTTCTTAATTGTACGATATGTAAAATATATATTAGTTGAATGTATATATATGTATGTGTCATTTAAATTTTTAATTTTATTTGACAATAAGTGAGGTGGAGAAGATTCAATTATTTGATGAGTTGAACTAGCTCATTTTGACTTTTAATTTTGAATTTAAATTTGGCAATATGTATACTTTGATATTTTTTACACCAAAACATTTACATTGCAATACAATCACAAACAACATCAAAATATACCAACATGACCATCCCAACCTGGTAACTAAGATAACACTAGCATGATCATGTGTTTTTCGAGTAATCCAGCCCAACCCAAAATGCAAGTTCGAGGAAACAATCCCAGTATCCAATATAGTTCGACGAATGTGCACTTGTTGGAGTTGATGCCCTATATCTCGTATGGTCCTATAGTTTATAATTGTAATGTACAAACATTTTATTTATGTAATAAAATATGTGATGTTTTATTTCATTTATTTAGTTGCATTAACCACAAACCAATAAACTAACATCCAAGGTTATCTTATAGCTTAAACATGTATGTAGAGACATACGAATCATGTTTAAGTGATAAGCTAAATGGTCTGTAGTAAATGGATAAGGCTGGATACCTTATCCTAGTGACACTACGAGTATGACCCACTTTGTAGATGTTACAATTGTTGTAAGGTACTACAAATGATCTGATCCTGATCATTCATGTGAAGACATGTGAGTGGAGATATTCTATACAAAGAAGTTTGTATAAGACCGGACCACGAAATGTTTAATCTCATTATATAATCCCGTTCATAATAGAGACTTAAATTTCACCAAGATGACCATAGATAACATGACCTGAATCCTGAGCGAGTTGTGAACTCCTGCCTATGAAGGCAGTCCTTCAATTTGTATAGGTGAGAGAGGCCAGATCGCCGGCTCAATAAGCCTACCATTTTAGAGATTTGTCTGATTGGGGAGCTGGGAGCACAAGTACACAAGAAGGAATTTATTCCTTCCCCAACATCAGGGCAAGTAGATAAATTGCTCCCTTAAGTGATGATTCCGGGGCTTGAACAATGTGGTGTCACACCCTCTCTAGGTCCGAAAGGGGTTTAGTCATAGTTGGATTATGATTTATTGTTTATTATAGGAATCAGTGGTACTTATTAAAGATCTGAAGGCATTACGTATATGGAGAGAAGATACAGATCTTCATCGACCACAAGAGTTTAAAGTACTTTTTCACTCAGAAAGTATTAAACATGAGGCAAAGAAGGTGGTTGGAGCTGGTGAAGAATTATGACTGTGAAATTTTGTACCACCTGGGAAAAGAAAATATAGTGCCAGATGCTCTAAGCAGAAAGGTGGCTCATTCAGCAGCCCTCATTACTAGACAGACTCACTTGTTCAAGGAACTGGAAAGGGCAGAGATTGCAGTGGCAGTGGGAAAGGTCTTGACACAGTTAGCACAATTGTCTTTGTGACCGAGTCTAAGGCAGAAGATTGTTGATGCGCAGCGAGGCGACCCTTATCTGAAAGAGAAAGTTCGTAGGGTGGAGTCAGGCCAGAATGGCGAATTCTCAGTTTCAGCGGAAGGTGGTCTTCTTTATCAGGGACGTTTGTGCGTGTCAGCAGTTAGTGATATTAAAGATGAGTTGTTGTTAGAGGCTCATAGTTCCTTATTTTTTATTCACCCCAGCAGCACCAATATGTATCAAGACTTGAAACGTTACTACTGGTGGAATGATATGAAAAGAGAGATTGCAGAGTTCGCCAGTAAGTGCTTGGTGTGCCAGCAGCTGAAAGTCCCAAGGCAGAAACCAACAGGCTTATTACAACCATTGAGTGTACCAGAATGGAAGTGGGAGCATGTGTCTATCGACTTCATCGTGGGATTGACTAGTGAAAGGTTTCACTGTGATATATGTTGTGGTAGACAAACTTACAAAGTTAGCACATTTCATACCTTGGAAGTCTTCTTTTTCAGTGAATAAGTGGGCACAGTTATACTTGAAGGAGGTGGCTTATAATAACAACTACCAGTCCACTATTGGGATGTCACCCGTTGAGGCCGTACATGGGAAGAGTTGTAGGTCCCTGTATATTGGGATGAGGTAAGAGAGAGGAAATTGTTAGGACCTGAATTAGTGCAGACCACAAATGAGGCAATACAGAAGATCAAGGCTCGTATGCAAATAGCTCAGAGCAGATAGAAGGGCTATGCTGATGTAAGACGTAAGGACCTGAAATTTGAGACTAGTGTGTAAGCGTTCTTAAAAGTGGCACCCATGAAAGGTATTCTGAGGTTTGGCAGAAAGGAGAAGTTGAGTCCGAGATTCATTGGACCTTTCGAGGTCTTGGAGCGAGTTGGCCCTGTAGCTTACCGATTGGCATTGCCCCCAGCACTGTCTTCAGTTCGTAATGTCTTCTATGTTTCGATGCTAAGGAAGTATGTCTTAGAACCATCCCATGTAGTTGACTTCGAGCCCTTGCAGTTGAATGACAACTTGAGTTACGAGGAGAAATCTATAGAGATCCTCGCCAGAGAAGTAAAGACACTATGCCGCTGGGAAATCGCAGTTGTGAAAGTCCTATGGCAGAATCACCAGCTCAAGGAGGCTACCTGGGAGCGAGAGGATGAGATGAGGGCCCAGTACCCGGAGCTTTTTCAGGAATGAACTTTCGGGGACGAAAGCTCTTTAAGGAGGGAAGGATGTAACACCCCATATTTTTTTTAGTAGTATTAATGTAATTTCAGTAATTTTTACTAATTGAGGACATTTGGAATTTTATACCATAAGCATAATTTCGAGAATTTAATTATGGACGTTGGAAACTATTTATATTGGAATTGAATGGGAGGAGTTAAATCTATTTTAAAGGAAGGGAGTTTAAAGAATTTATGTGGATTAAGAAAAGAATAAATTTTATTTTATTTTATTCCTTTTCTTTTCTATTTTTTTCTTTTTCTTCCCCCCCTTCCCTCTTCTTCCTCACACAGACCCTAGCAGCCGCTCACTCTTGCCGCCAGCCACGAATCTTAGCCAGTCGCCGATCACATCCACCGCACGCATCTCTCTCTCTCATCAACCCTCGCCCTTCGCTCCCATCTCGCCAACCGATCAAGCCGCGCCACCTCCAATCGACGTATTAGACCTAGTCGCGCGTGTGCCGCTCGTTCTCGTGCACCGCCGCGTCTCCTCAAAGTCGTATGTGNTTTTTTTTTTTTTTATCACTCTCTGATCTCTTCCTCTCTCTCATGTTTTTCCTCAACCAAAAAAATCACATAGCCCACAACTCCTATGATTCTCATCCTAGATAATACAGAGATTTCTTTTGTGGTGGTGCCCATTTAGGTTTTGATTTGTTCATGATTTTACAGAGAAGAGGATACCGTAAGGATTTCGTCCATCAAGGGTAAGTCTCCTCTTCCCTTTGCTCTTCTTAATTTCAAGCATGCTGTATATTAATTTAAATACATAATACATATGATCAATTTATATTTTGGTTTTGGGTCCAATCCCGTCTTCCACTCAAGGTCCTTCATTGAATCCTTCAATTGGTATCAGAGTGGGGTTTTGGCCCAATTTTTCCCAAAATTCCATAATTTTTTTACAGTTCACTGGTGGGATTTAAGCATGCTGTCAATTTTTCCATGTGATGATTGTTCTTGATGGATGTTTAAAATTGTTGGATAATTTTAGGATTCATACGTTTATTTATTGCTTTGATTTACGATTTTGTATGTAAAGGTCCATTTCATGGGGCATAATATTGCAATAGAGTATGTAAATTAAAGTCCCTGAGTCATTCTTGGGTTTTCTAGTGTCGATCTGGAGAAAACGAGACTAAATTTGACGGAGAAACGATAGAGAATGCGACTGTACAGTAGGGACTGTATTGCAGCGTTGCACCGTTGTGCCCTAGTATTGCAATGCTACGATGAAGAACAACGTTGTGTTCTTTCCGTAGCGTTGCAATGTTGGGCACAATGTTGCAATGCTTCAGGATGGAAAGAACCAACTGGTTCTGGTCTAATTCGATTCATGGTTCACTTGGTTCTCTTACGGTTCGGGTCTGGTTCGAAGGTTGGATGGTTCGGTTCTAGTGGTTCAAGGCCTGGTTGGCTTGTTTTTGGATCGGTTGATCATTATATTATGTAATAGATAGCTACTTTGGTTAATTAAATTAATATAGATGTTATATTAATTTAATTAATTGTTTAGTGTCCAATCCCGGTCCAATAAATTTTTTTAAATTATGCATTTAATGTATAATTTTAATTTTTATATGTCATATTATATGTCATATAGTATTAAATCCCACCATAGGTTATGCATTTAATTTCATGCATCATATATAAATATTATAATTTTAGATGCATGATTTAATTTTATAGCATGCTCATGCATCATATAATATAAATATTATAATATATGCTTGCATGCATTAATAGCATATCCATGCATCATTTATATTATAATTGTTATAATAAATGGTTCAATATATGTATGGATGTATGCTACAGTATGTTTCATTACCTTATAATATAAATGTTATATATTAGCAATGAAATAAAATTGCATGAAGCATGAAATTACCTTAGATAATTTATAAATGTTATAATTTACTAAAGTATGTCAAAGCATGCAATATATGGTTTTAATTTGTTTCATTTGTTTATAATTGTTAGAACTAAATGAAATTAGAAACTAAAACCGATATGCAAACCTTAAGTTAAAATCATTTTTTAAAATTGTTTTGAAATATGATTAATATAGACCTAAGATCACATTTCTAATGAGATAAGAAATTTATGTTTAATCTTTTAATCGGTTTAATATGATTAAATTGGTTCTTAATTAAAAGATTAACATTGCANAGTGTTATGACTCGTCTTTACTGAATTTTGTTTCAAGCTTAAGTCGTTAGGGATTTTGGAAGTCAAAGGAGGCACCGTCGTGGAAGGTGGAAGTGTTTTTCTTTCTTTGAATAAGTTCTTGATAGTTTGGATTTGGACCTGAAGTCTTACAACTATGGCTACAACTGAAATTTGAGAGTTGTTTTATTGTTAGGACCGCTACTTTAGATTGCCTTATAAAAAAAATCATAACGTTGCGATCGGATCCTACTCGTTGTTGGATGTCTGCATGACACACATGGGGGAAAGAAAAAACAAAGGTAGGAATTGTGATCAACGCATAAAAAAGGACCACAACTCTACTGCCAAATGGGTATGAGTTTAGTCTGAGAAAGAGTGCCCTGCTCGTATTTGGATGTCCGCATGACAAATATGGGGACAAGCCAAAACGAAGGCAAGGCACTTGGATCAGCTCAAGGTCAGAGAAAAAAATAATAATGTCTAAAATAAGCAAGGATAAAAAATCATTTATCACCCGAGTGAAAAAGTTTTTTTTGAAAAAAATCATGCGATGTCCTGGAATCTAGTAAAGTCTTTTTGAAGGTTAAACTTGCGGTCCCTAAATTTTAGAAATATTTTAAGAAGAGACCTGAATAAGATAAGGAAATTTTGGTATATAGGATTTGAATGAGGCATCCTTGAGAAATCTAGGAAAAGAGATTGCGGTCGACTTTATAAAGAAAATCTTTAACTTATGCTTAAGGACAAGAATTGTTTAAATTTGGGGGTGTGATAACGGACAGAAATGCACGTTATTACAGTGCTAAGTTATTAAACAATGCAGGTTTGCGTTGATAAAATATATAAGATTGCGTCCAAAAAGCATTCAGTTCATAATATTGCGGTCGCATGCGTCCATCGCATGAAAACAATTAACTTATGTATTTTTTTGCAGAATATGCGTTGATGCAAAGCAGAAAATACGATCATAAGAAATTAATGGTCGAACGCAGCGTTACCGAAAGGCCTTGCAGTGATTTGTGCTCGCAAACATCTGCTTAAGAAGTATTGCCGCATAGAGTTGACGCGACTTGATGGGCGCATCTAGATAAAACGCATAATAAATCACGATGGGACAGAAAGCTGATGACGGTCGAGCCCGAATTAAATTGACAAGCCACTAACGAACTACTGTAACAAGTATAAAATACTCATAAAGGATGGTGTTTGGGTAGGTCAATATCAAGATGGATGGAGAGAATATTCATAGTAAGTGGGAGTGGGAAGTGCGACATCATATCCCACAGTCTCCCTCGTTGGATTGAATAAAGTTTCTGCACATCGCCTCAAGGCACCCTGGGAGTGTCCCCCTATAGGATGCCAGTTTTGCGTGTTTCTTTATTTGACTTCCTGTAAGAGGATAAGGTTTCTTAGTCTTATGTCCTAATTTACTTCTTCCCTATAGTGGGCTCATTAGGGTAGAACTCTGGCACCGAAAGCAAGGGGTCCCACTTACACAGAATTGTTAAAGGTTAACAGTTCTGAAAAAAAAAATTCAAAATTATCCACTTCAAAATTTAATTCGGGAATGTTTTGTCCATTTATTTCAAAAATTATTATTAACCTATATGGCTATCACTCCAATTTTGTCATCATATTCCTTTTAAGCTACGAGTATTAAATTGGTTTGAACAATTACTTTAAAAGGATTCTCTAAAATAAGGGATTTGAGACTAATTTTAAAATTTTATTAATTAATTGATGTTTTAGTCACCTTAATCTATCTGTACTATTTTTACTAATTTTAAAATTTTATCAATTAANAAATGTTCGAGAAGCATACGAGCATTGGACACGAGCAAATGAGAAGGCCTGAGCATACATCTTGCCGAGTCTTACCAAAGTCTTGACCAAGAAGCATAAGCCCATGCTCACATCTCGTGAGATCATGGGGTCCCTGAAGGGAATATTTGGGCAACCTTCCACACAGCTTAAGCATG
Organism: Benincasa hispida; assembly: GCF_009727055.1. Taxonomy (NCBI): domain Eukaryota; kingdom Viridiplantae; phylum Streptophyta; class Magnoliopsida; order Cucurbitales; family Cucurbitaceae; genus Benincasa; species Benincasa hispida. The sequence continues at coordinate 54,323,892 of NC_052353.1, read as the reverse complement.
ACGCTCTTAAACACATCTTCAATGATTGTATGCAAGAAAGGGTATCTGTTCGAGAACATGTTCTCAACATGATGGTCCACTTCAACCTGGCAGAGATGAATGGGTCCGTCATCGATGAAGCCAGTCAGGTTAGCTTCATTTTGGAATCTTTACCTAAAAGTTTCCTACACTTTCATATCAATGCTATTATGAATAGGATTGATTACAACCTGATCACCTTGCTCAATGAGCTACAGACCTTCCAATCCTTGATGAAAAACAAGGAATAGAAGGGTGAGGTGAATGTTGTTTCTGTTTGGATTGATGCCCTAAAGTCTCGTGTCCTGTAGTTTGTAAATAGTTTGTACGAACGCTTTTGATGTATAATATATGATATTCTACTTCACTTCTTGATTTTGCTCAGTTGAATGTTTTTCTTGCTTTACCAGAAACCAATAAACTTAAATCCTTTAGCTGTCTGTATGTAACTTATGAAGGAAATCGGAAACGAGATTTCCATGAGCAGTGGAACAAGACTATTCCAAATTACAACCATGAATCAACAAATCATTTACAGTCGACTTCAAACAAAACGATTATACGATTCATACAGAAATTACAGCATGTAAAATACAAAGGAATACAAAGTAAAACTCTACACACATATGCAGTAGCGACTCCACGCTCCGTTGTGTGACTGCTCGAACAACAGCGACCACGAACACTCGATCTACATGACCTCAACACAGCTCGAACACCGCACGAACAATTCGCGCTCGTCCTCAATGATCTCCTTGGTCACAATCTCCTCCACAACACGAACGAACACCTCCAAAGCACCATGAATGGCCTCCAAAAAACCTCGACTGTGTCAAGTTCAGTCTGACACCAACAACAAGGCGACCTTGGTATTCTTGATATGAGAATCTAGAGGGTGGACTCTGTTCGAACTTGGTATGAAGAAGACAAACAGAGGAAACAACTATCATGTACATGACTGGGCAAGTGGGAGAAGTCTGAGACCTATCGTATAGGTCGATAACCAATCGTCTAGTAAAAGCTATGCGATCATTTAGCTCTATCGTTTAGCTCAATTTTTCCCCTATAGACTCTACACGATCGTTTACCTTGGGCCAGTGATCGTCTAGCAAAGCTATGCGATCGTTAAGTAAACACTGTACGATCGTTTAGCTCGCCTAGCCGTCATTTAGTAAATCTGTATTTACTTGACGACTTACGTCAGTTTCTTTTTTGCCAGAGAAAAAACTCAAACTCGTTTTCAAACTTTTGTAAAATTTCCTTTTTAAAATAGGAAACCACTTTCCTTTTAAACTCACGG
>NC_052353.1:54319096-54321536 GCF_009727055.1 Benincasa hispida | reverse complement strand
AATTCCATATTGTGAAATTAAGTTCCCAGCTTCCAAGATCAGACAAGTTCCCAAAAAGATAGCATGTTTGAGTTGCAATATGGCCACTCTCACCCATACTAATCAAAGGAACCGCCCTCAAAGGTAGGGAGTTCACAAAATACTCAGGAATTGAGGTCTGTCACCTATTGATCTTTAGGTGAGATGCATGTCTCTAGTATCAACGTCATATATACAAAGTCTAGTCATCTTGTGCGTCCAAGATCTTATACAAAAACTCTTTGTATAGGACACCCTCGCCTCCACGTCTCCATACAAATGGTCAGGACAAACCATCTGTAGTAAGGTTACAATTACTTGCAAACCTCTACAAAGCGGGCCGTATCCTAAGTGTCGAACCAGGAATAAGAATCCCACTTAAATCCTTATACTACAGACCGAGTTTAGGTTATCACTTAAGGCATTGATCCACTTGTATATCAATATACATGCTTAATCAATAGATAACCAAGGAGTTTGTTTATTGGATATGAGTAAAGCCCATAAATTAAATAACACTTATTTATTCATTGAACAATGTGTAATCTTACAAAACAACGAGACTTCGGGAGAAATTAGGACACCAATCGAACAACTTAAGATATATGTATATGTGGTGACATACAAGTGGATCATGTCTTAAATGATAACCAAAATGGTCTGTAGTATATGGATATAGGAGGGAAACCTTATCCTGGTAACGCTACAGATGCGGCCTGCTTTGTGGAATAGTTACAAGTGTTGTGATTTGTCACAGATGGTCTGATCCTGATCATTTGTGTTAGGGACATGCGAGCGGAGGCATCCTATACAAAGAGTTTGTATAAGACCTGACCACGAAGTGTTAACGTCTCGTTATATAACACCGTTCATGAGAGAGACTTCACTTCACTAGGATGACCATAGGTAACATAACCTCAATCCTGAGTGAGTTGGAAACTCCTGCCATTGAGGGTGGTCCTTTGATTTGCATGGGTGCGAGTGGCCAGACCGCCGACTCAAACTACCACTTTGGGGATTCATTTGATTTGGGAGTTGGGAACTCGGTTACACAAGATGGAATTCACTCCATCCTTGAACGATGTGGCGCCACACATCTTCTCTTGGCCCGAGAGGTGTTCAAACATAGTTAGACTATATTGTATTGTTTATTAGAGGGATTAGTGGTAGTTAAGGAGTGAGATGTAACTACAGGGGAAAAACGGTAAATTTGCCCAGTTGTACTTACGAGCATCTGTGAAGGGTCATCGTACTCATGATTGGTTATATCCAATGGACATAAAAATATATTTGTGGTAAGAAGAATTCAGCTGTTGGTCTTTAGTGGAATGCTTGATATTTAACGGATGATGGATCTTATGGCTAAAGAGTTTAGTCAGCTATTCATGTACCGTTGGAGCTTTGAGCCATAAGTCCATAAGGTCCCCTTGGTAGCTTGAATAAAAGTTGAGAATCAGTTTTTGGGTTAGTTTGAAATGTTCAAATTGACAAGAGGGAGTTCGATTATATATGATATAATTGAACTGGTTAATTATATATGATATGATTGACTAAATGTATGAGATACATTATTTTGGAGGAAATGGGATATAAATGTGATCTATATCAAGTATATGAGAAAACACTATAGTTGATATATGATATTAAACTATAGGTTAAGAATATAATAGGATTATATTCATTATTTAATTAATTGGGCGGTTATGTGATAATCTGCTGAGTTTTTCTCCAGATTTGTGTGAAAGTGGGAAGTTCGATTCAGTTCTCGTAACTGAAGAATAAAATGAAAATCTTTTTCATTTTGCAAATTTATGAAAGAGATCTGAAAAATCAATCACGAAATGAAAGTATACAATCGCTTAGCATTGAGAGCCTATATGATAGTGCCCATCTTCCTAAACGATCGCACACTGATAACTGGCAGAAATGCGAGTTATTATAAGCCTTTTGTTTAGAATCATGAGGGTTAATAAGTAGAAAATGCAGTGATAATACTTAGAATTTGCGAAAAATTGAGTTTAGCGTCAATTAGATCCTAGATTCTCACTGATCCCAATATTATGCGTTACTCTAGGCCGAAGTGTCTATTTTTGTAGCTATCGCAGGAATCAAACGTATGCATTTGAAATAAGCAATCACAGACAAACGCATGCACTGAAGCCAGGCGATCGCAAAGACAAACGCATGCGCTGAAGATTGGATCGTATGCGTCAATCGCATGGAAGTTGCGGTGATCGTATGCATCCAACGCATGGAAGTTGCGATGATCAAGCAAATGCAGTGATCAATTGGAAATTGCGGCCACAGAGTGACGACCATAATAGAAGGAAGATCGCAAGACGGGTAGAACGCGTTGATGCTTCAACTGAATCAAGCTCGGACGCATACTTTGGGAGTATCAACAAGATAAGGCGATGTGACA
>NC_052353.1:54300157-54319071 GCF_009727055.1 Benincasa hispida | reverse complement strand
ACATTTGCCCATATCGCGATAAAAAGCATCAAGTGAGCCATAACACAAATCATTATAGCTGTCAACCGTCTTAAACTCTATAAAATAGCTTTTGGACCTTCATTTCAAACAGCATCAAAGCTTCAACTCAAAGGGCAAGAAGTTTGTTGAATCAGTAGATGAGAGAACTTGAAAGAGATTTCCAAGTGAGAGAATTTCTTCATCTCCCAAGCCCAGACGAGTGATGATCGGAGCATTGCGAGATAGAGCTCGAGAGATAGATCTCCACCATTCAACTCATGGCACCACATTAGCTTGACACAGAGTCCTTCATCACCTTCTAATCTCTTATGTTTACATTTTAGCTTGTGGATATTAAGATATTTTGTGATCAATCAAATCTACTTCCTTCATTTCCATTTTCTTCATCATCATCATCTTCATTCATAGTTTATCTTCAACATTTATTTATCAAAAGTCAATCCATGGCTTTGATCCGTGTTAAGCCTAGAGATAGACGCAATGTAACCAACCCCATCCGAGAGGTGTGCGTTGTGAAAATGTTGTAGTGGAACGTTGAATCCTCCTTTGCCTTTGATGAAAGACTATGGCAAACGACCTGTCTATGGATGTTGCATTGCCTTGGGTCTAATAAAATTAAGTATCCGCCGGTCCTAACTGGGCTTGGAGAAGCAGAAGGGATGAAACACATATAGCCAGGTTCGTAAGTCCTAGAAGATAGGCACAACTTATGCTCGACCCATCCCAGATGCACTATAGAGAATATGTGCAGCGGGCTGGCCACCTGAGGTGTGATGCAGTTAATGCAAACGAGCCTGGAGAACTCTGAGCGATTTGATAGTAACGTAACAAAGCATTAGATTTGTTTGTGTCTTTAAAACCATTCTCATTGCGCCAAGTCTTCTATGCTCAAATCTGTTTAGGCTTAGGAGTAGAGGAGGGTGTTAAATCAATTTTAAAACCTTTTTCACTTTATTTTTATTCTGTATTCATCGCCCTCACAAATATTATTGAGTGACAAGTCCCGTGTTCGACCTCGAATTACCACGAGAGGAATTAAATAACGAAATTTTGAACAAAAAGAAACTGGGAACGAATCGCTCAGATGCTAGGCAGGTTTAAGAGGCCTGAAAGAAGAATTGCCACATAACGCATATCATACTTGCTTGCAGATGGAGAATTTTTTATCAAGAACTGAACCCTGCTCGCAGAAAACTTCCAATTTACGGCAGTTAGCTGGTGTCTACTGACAAAATATATAGGAGGCCAAAAAATTATTACTTGAAATCGCATTTCCAGAAATCACGAGATTGGCGAAGAAAAAAAGCGGGATCAAAAATAAGAATTAAGATTAGTTTTGAACCTTGTGAACAACGGGCTATCACATCCCTTCAAGAACCAAAGACTACGATGATGAATTTGATACAAGGCATCGCAAATTAAATAGCACGGGAGCGGAAAAAGGCATGCTGAAATGAAATTGCTCAAACGATCGCAAGTTATTGTCATCTGTGGAGACGCTCATCTGTGGAAAGAATGCCCAGGAAATCCGCAGTCAGTATGCTGCATAAAAGAATAATCCCGTATTCCGATATATACACCCCGCTGGAAAAACCACCCAAATTTTGCGTGGGAAAGATCAACAACAAAGCTATTTTCAACCAATGCACAAAAAGAAAGGGCCACCCGGATTTTTTCTCGGAACCAACGATCCAAATGCAAAACCAAGCTATTAGCTTGCAGGCACCGCAAATTCTTTCGTCCTTTAGAGAGCTTGTTGAAGTAGGCATGAGAAGAACGAATCAGTGCTTCAGATCAAGCAACGTCCATTCGAAATCTAGAAATTCAGCTGGAACAGATTGCGCGCGAGCTCAAAAATAAGGACCACAAGTGCTTTTGCCGAGCTCAACTGAGCTTCTTCGCAATGTTGGGGGTAAAGGAAGGAACAATGCCTAGCACGTCTCCTTGCTAAGCGACAAAATGACTGCGGAAAGTAGGGGAGAACCCATCACGACCAACTTGAAAATATGGTTAAACTAAAAAACTCAATTGACTTAAATAATTCAGAAAAGCCGAGAAGAATGAAACCTCGGAAGTTGCGTCAACCCTCAGCCTGGAAGAAACATGAGACTAAAGAGTCCAGGCTAATCAACCAAGTTCCGTAAGAATGAGCGAAACCAAATTGATTTTTGAAGAAACCAAGAATTCGGCGACAGTGGCAACTAACGCAAAAATGCGATGATCCCACAAAAAATATGCGACCCAAGAATCTTCAGCGATACCATGCTCCATTGGAGGGGTCTATAGTGGCCAAAGCACTATGCGATGAATAATGCCAGCTATCAATCTTCAAACGATTTGAATATGGGGCAAAACTTCACCGCCCACGAATGGAGACTCTGCCTGCTTGCGGAAACTTATTCCCAAAATCCATCCTGAAGGAGAGTTGAAAGATAAGTTCAATCTTGCCAGCAATCTTCATTCATTTTTTTATTATAAAAACGGTAACGAACATGCCGCCCATCATATTGGAACGACCATGTCCTTCTCGACCGGTCGGGGCCTTTAAATTGATTGTGCGCAAGGGGGAGATTTGTGATGAACATTAACGGGGAAAAGCTCTGGATTAAGATAGTAAAGATTTCCAGAGGATAGAGAAAGGAAGAAAATGCCGCCTGTGGACAATAAAAAGGTCCAGTTTTGTACTGCAAAATAAGCAGTCTCTGCGTTACTATGCAACTTAAATTCATCAGGGACCCATTCCTTTGAAATATCTTATTTATACCACTGCTTCATGAACTTTATCACAGCTTTAATTGTTATCGTATCCTTTATTAACTCTGTCTTTAAATATTATTGACCTTCTCAGATGATTTTTTGGCAAAACGATCGAGGTAAAACGATTGCCGGAGGTTGCTATACACGGAAAAACCGCCAACTTAACTTAATTTTTTCACCGCCAATCCAAAGAAAAAGAAAAGTAGATCACCACAAAGCAAAAGTGCGTCAAACAAATAATACGGACCGAATAGCCCAAAATTTGGGGTTTATCTTCTTTTGACATTGTTTCCCAAAATTTTCGTTTTTATCGGCATCGCATTTTAATTTTGAAAGTTTTATCACAGCATTGTAACACCATGTATTTTTTTTAGTAGTATTAAATTTAATATTCAGTAATTTTTACTAATTGAGGACATTTTTTTAAATTTTGGTCCTTAAGCGTAATTGCGGGAATTTAATATGGGACGTTTTGTAAACATTTATGTTTTGGAATTGAAGTTGGCAGGAGGTTAAATTATTTTTTAAAAGGAAGGGAGTTTAAAAGAATTATGTGGATTAAGTTTTATTTTATTCCTTTTTCTTTTTTTCTTTTTTTTTCATTTTCTTCCCCCCTTCCTCCTTTTGCCTCACGCAGACCCTAGCATGTCGCCTCACTCCCGCCGCCAGGCCACGATTCCCAGCTGGCTCGCCCGATCACCTCCATCATTCGTAATCCTCTCGCTCTCGGGCAACCACGCCCTTCGCTCCGCATTGAATCTCCACCAACCCGGTTCAAGACGTGCCACCTCCGAAACGGACGTCTCCAGACCAGCCACGCGCGTGCTGCTCGTCCTCGGTGAGGTAAACCCGGCGGTCTCCCCAAAATTAGTCTCCGTGTCGGATCTGGGGATTCGACTTGCAACCACTTCCCTCGCCCCTTCGCTCACGTCCGGAAAATTCTCGCCAAATGCGTCAAAGCCGCGCCACCTTCGATTCGACGTCTCGGACTAGCCCTCCGAGTCTGCCACCCCAGCCGCTGTCGCAAGCCGCTGTCATCACCCTACCACATCAGGTCCGTTCTTTTGGTCTTCGGTCAAATCTATTGGGTAAGGTTTGTCGGTTCATTTTGTTCTCTTGGCCCTTAAATATTTTGTTTCAGTGTTATTACTCGCCTTATTGAATTTTTTTCAAGCTTAAGGTCATCAGTGAGTTGGAAGTCAAAGAGCACCGTCGTGGAAGGTGGAAGTGTTTTTCTTATTCTTTGAAAGTAAGTTCTTGATAGTTGGATTTGGACCTGAAGTCTTACAATTGTGCTTCAACTTGAAATTGAGAGTTGTGTTTTGTTGTTTAGGACCACTAGTTTGGATTTCTGTCATAGTTGGTGCGTCTAAATTTTTTTATCTGTGGAGTATTGACACTTAGGTAGTAATCTTACTACTGGGAACTACCCCATGGGCCAGGCCACTAGATGTATGCTAGCATGATAAATGGATGTTATGCGAATCGATAGCGATGATAGACTGATAGTATAGTATGACCAATGTATGTTTCTGGTATAAGATTCTGGAAAGATTTATTTGTGCACATAGACACTTGGGAATGCTTAGCATGAGATGGTATTTGATTCCATATGGTTGTTATTTGATCTTGAATGATGTTGAGTATATGTATATTATATAGCCATGATGTTTGAGGTATATAGTATGTCATAGATTCAGTATAGTTGATAGATTATGGATGTTGAGACGGTTCAAGTGTCGTACGAAGTTAGATGCCCATTAGATTGTGTTCCTTCGAGGATATTCACCAGTTTGTGTTTCCTTCGGGATTCACCAGTATTGTGTTTCCTTTGGAATTCACCAGTTGTGTTTCCTTCGAGATTCACCAGTATTTGTGATTCCTTCGAAAATTCACCAGTTTGTGTTTTCCTTCGGGGAATCAATAGTTTTGTGTTTCCCTTCGGATTCACCAGTTTGTGTTTTCGTTCGGATTCACCAGTTTATGTTTCCCTTCGGGATTCACCAGTTTGTGTTTTCTTTCGGGATTCACTAGAATTTGTGTTCTCTGGATTCACCAGAGGTTCTAGTGGCAAGCTACTTAACTACAAGCTAGTGATAGAACTCCAGATCTTCTTTTTGTTTCATGTGTATATGTGTCCCATGCAGACTAGGATCTAGGTTTATACATGTTTCACCCAGAGGTAGTATTCTAGAGACATAGTGCCCTAGCCCTAACCCCAGTAGTTGGGTTACGGTTACTGAGTATTTTATACTCATTCTTTCTCATATTATTGCTTTCAGGTAAGGTAGAGATGCAACCAGCGAGGACAAGCGGAATTTTGATCGAGCCACTAGACTAGTTTTTACGCTTCGCCTCATGGGATTAGAGTTCTTTCATGTTTCTTCTTTACTTCTAGTTGATGTTTTAAAAAAACTTACTATTAAGAATCATTTTCCAGAACTTAGTTGATTATCCTTTGTTGATTTATTGGGTACCCTACTGTCGTTTTAATATTTGAATTTAATGAAATCTATAATGAACTTACCTTAATTGATTGGCATTATTGTGTTCGCCATAACAGAGTTGTCATTTTAAGGGGGTTTTTCCCCCCATTTGGCATGCATTTTGATTAGGGTAAAAAACGACCTTAATTAAGTCCTAGGGGTCACTCTCGACGTCAGTCCTTACAGTTCGGTATTCAGACCCATGTTTTGGATTCTGTAGGACTAACTTACTACTAAAGTCTAGATAGTCCTTGTGGCCCTAGCAATGATCCCTAAGTCTATCGCCAGTACCATCCTTACTAATGAAAGTTTCAACTGCAAGAATAAGAGAACAGATGTAGTGTTTTTAATGCATTTGATTTCTGAGAAAGGGACCCAAAAATAGCTAGTTAACGTATAAATTCATGATAGGACATAACACTAAACCTAGAACAGAAAGACAGTTAGAGAAGCAAAGTGCAAGGCAAGAGACGAGAGCTGAGAGTAGCCAGATTATTCGGCAGCTCCAAATCCCCGGTCTGTGACCCAAATTGATGAAAAGCTAATGGAAGCTAGAATTAGTGAAGTTGTCGCATCCTCTCTAATGGAAAAGCTCAGAGTTGATTCTGTAAACAACAAATGGCTCAGGACAGACTGCCCAAACCAGGGACCAGGAAAATCCGTCACCCGCAGTAGTTCACAACAGACCGACTGCAAGATAGAGACATACAAAATGGCCTGTTCTCTTGAGGCTAAACATCTGCCCGGGATTTTTCCGAAAAATATAACCATTGCTCCTTTTGAATGGAATCGTTGGGGACCCCACCAAGGCAGAGGTGTGGTTTCATCTAATTGAATCAATATTTCATATTTATGAGGTGCCCGGTAAGGCACAAGCTTCCAATGAGCAGTTTCATGTTGACTAGTAAAGCGAAAAATCTTAGTTTGGCGTTCAGCAGAGAAGATGATTGATACTCGGTGGGGAGCTTGCCAACCTGAGGAGCAGTTTCAAGAACGCTTTTATTGAGTAAATTTTTCGGCCAAACACCCGATACAAAACAAGCAGACAGGAATTTCTTGTAACTTGAAGTAGGATTATGTCAAAAATGGAAATGCAACAGGAATTGATAAAGCTGTCCCACTTTGCTTCTTGAACTATAGCATTGAGGCAGCAAGACCAAGAGATTCAATCCAGGAGTCTAAGGAGCGGAATGTGAGGTATTGGTACATGCCTTGGACCTCAAACGGATGCGTGGCACTGCGGGCCCCCGTGAGGATGATTTGCTGACTCCCCAGGTGAGAAGAGGGAATACAGGAAGGTCGCTCCGGAGTCGGGGACCTGTGCAGGTCCAGAAAAAAGAAGGTCTAACACGAGGCTCCTGAGAATCAACAGAGGAAACCAGTAACACAGTGAGTGCTCCACGTCAGTGGGGGAACAATAGGCGTTACCCAAGTATGTGACTTGACAGGGATAATACCGATAGTACTACTGTATGGTAGCGCACACTGGGGACATTGCCTAGCCGACTCTAGGTTAGGACGCGTTTTTCGATGTGGCCAGAAGGGGCATAGTCAGAAGAGATGCCCCAAAGGAGGAACGGTGCGCCTGAGCACATGAGCCCAGCCCATAAGCTCGTTTCAGGGGGCCCAAGTCTCAGCAACAGCAAGGGTAGGTGTTCTCTACCACTCGACGTGAAGCCGAGAAGTCAGGCACAGTTGATTGACAGGTACGCTTCCCATTTTGAGCACCATTGCTTCATTTTGTTTGACTCTGGCCTCTTAGCATTCGTTCACGCACAGACTCCCTTATTCTATATCTGCTGTATTGTAAGGGCATCATACATGTTAGACTCAAAACCTTTTTTACCATTTGCATGTCCATTTCCCACTCCATCAGGAGAGATCATGTTAGCTACAGAAAAGATAAAGCATGTCAGGTAGAGGTCGCAAATCGCGATGCATTAGATGAACCCTTTGATAATTTTAGATAATTGCGCGATTTTGATCAGGGATTGTGATATTTTGGGCATGGATTGGTTAGCTGCTAATCATGCCAGCATAGATGCTCTCGTAAGGAAGTCATCTTTAACCCTCCTACAGTGCCAGTTTTTAAGTTTAAAGGGGTTGGGACCTAGTCCTACCCAAAGTGATTTCAGCATGAAGGCCGATTAGATGTTTGACCAAGAAGCCTGGCGGCTTTATGGCCAGTGTGGTGGACGCTAGGAGAGACTGGAGTCACCTTGACTTGTTGGAGCCGAGTAGGTGAGGGATTTCCAGACATTTTTCTAGCAGATCTTCCCAACTGTCCTCCACGCAACGGTAGATATATTTTTGCTATATGAGTATGGAGCCATTTAAGCACAACCTTCCGAATATATTTGCGAAGGCTCCATACAGGATGTCCCCGGCACAGTTAATGGAATTTGAAGGTTCCAATTGCTCAGAGTTGTTGGACAAAGGTGTGTTTCATTACACCCTAGATCACCCAATTGGTGTTTGCCACCTGTGGGCTTGTTTGTGAGAAAAGAAGATGGATCGTTGCTTTACGTCTGTGTATGAGGATTTACAGAGTAGTGTCTGAACATTTGGACCATCAAGAACAAGTATTTCCCCTTCTCAGGATTTGATGATTTTGTTTGAACGAGTTGCAAGGAGCTTACGGTTAGTGATTAAGCGAATGCGGTGATCAATTGGAAATTGTAGCCACGGAGTGACAACCATAATAAAAGAACGATCGCAAGACGGGTAGAACGCGTTGATGCTTCAACTGAATCAAGCTCGGACGCATACTTTGGGAGTATCAACAAGATAAGGCGATGTGACATTGCCCATATCGCGATAAAAGCATCAGTGAGCCATAACACAATCATTATAGCTATCAACGTTTAAACTCTATAAATAGCCTTTTGGACCTTCATTTCAAGGCATCCAAGCTTCTAACTCAAGGCAGAAGTTTGTGATCATAGATGAGAGCTTGAAAGAGATTTCCAGTGAGAATTCTTCATCTCCACAGCCCAGACTGAGTGATGATCGGAGCATTTGCCAGAGATAGAGCTCGAGAGATACGTCTCCACCATTCAACTATGGCACCACTGGTAGCATTGACACAGAGTCCTTCATCACCCTTCTAATCTCTGTATTGTATTACATTTTAGCTTGTGATATTAAGATATTTTGTGATCAATTCAAATCTTACTTCCTTCATTCCCATTTTCTTCATCATCATCATCTCTATCATAGTTTATCTTCAACATTTATTTATCAAAGTCAATCACATGCTTGATCGTGTAGCCTAGAGATAGGACGCATGTAACAACCCATCGAGAGGTGTGCGTTGTGAAATGTGTAGTGAGTTAATCCTCTTTGCTTGATGAAAGACTATGGCAACACCTGTCTATGGGATGTTGCATTGCTTGTCTATAAGTTAAGTATCCGCGTCTAACTGCCTGAGAAGGTAAGGGATGGAACACATTAAGCAAGGTTCGTAATGTTCCTAGAGATAGGCACAATCTTATGCTCGACCCAACCATGCACTATAGAGATATAGTCATGCGGCTGACCACCTAGAGGTGTGATGCGTTAGTGCAACGAGCTGGTATTAATCGAGCGATTTAAGATAGTAAACGTTACTAAGCATTATTGGTTGTTGTGTCTCTACCCATTCTCATTGCAAGTCTTCTATTGCTCAATCTGTTTAGCTAGGAGTAGAGTAGTGTGTAAATCATTTTAAACCTTTTTCACTTTATTTTTATTCTTATTCATCGCCTCACAAATATTATTGAGTGACAAGTCCCCGTGTTCGACTCGAATTACCACGAGAAGGAAATTAATAACGAATTTTGAACAAGAAACTGACGAATCGCTCAGCGATGCTTAGGCGAGGTTTAAGAGGCTGATAAGAGATTGTCCACATAACGGCATATCATACTGCTTGCAGATGGAGATTTTTTATCAAGGACTGAACCCTGCTTCGCAGAGAACTTCCAATACGGCAGTAGCTGGTGGTCTACTTGACAAAATATATGAGGAGGCCAAAAATATACTTGATCGCATTTCCAGAAATCACGAGGATTGGCGAGAAAGCGGGATCAAAAATAAGAATTAAGATTAGTTTTGAACCTTGTGAACAACGGGCTATCACATCCCTTCAAGAACCAAAGACTACGATGATGAATTTGATACAAGGCATCGCAAATTAAATAGCACGGGAGCGGAAAAAGGCATGCTGAAATGAAATTGCTCAAACGATCGCAAGTTATTGTCATCTGTGGAGACGCTCATCTGTGGAAAGAATGCCCAGGAAATCCGCAGTCAGTATGCTGCATAAAAGAATAATCCCGTATTCCGATATATACACCCCGCTGGAAAAACCACCCAAATTTTGCGTGGGAAAGATCAACAACAAAGCTATTTTCAACCAATGCACAAAAAGAAAGGGCCACCCGGATTTTTTCTCGGAACCAACGATCCAAATGCAAAACCAAGCTATTAGCTTGCAGGCACCGCAAATTCTTTCGTCCTTTAGAGAGCTTGTTGAAGTAGGCATGAGAAGAACGAATCAGTGCTTCAGATCAAGCAACGTCCATTCGAAATCTAGAAAATTCAGCTGGAACAGATTGCGGCGAGCTCAAAAATAGACCACAAGGTGCTTTGCCGAGCTCAACTGAGCTTCTTCGCAATGTTGGGGGTAAAGGAAGGAACAATGCCTAGCAGTCTCCTTGCTAAGCGACAAAATGACTGCGGAAGTAGGGGAGAACCCATCACGACCAACTTGAATAATATGGTTAACTAAATAAACTCATTGACTTAATAATTCAGAAAGCCCGAGAAGATGAACCTCGAAGTTGCGTCACCCTCAAGCCTAGAACATGAGACTAAAGAAGTCCAGCTAATCAACCAGTCCGTAAAGATTGAGGAAACAAATGATTGCAAGAAACCAAGAATTCGGCGACAGTGGCAATAACGCAAAAATGCATGATCCCACAAAAAATATGCGACCCAAGAATCTTCACGATACCATGCTCCATTGGAGGGGTCTATAGTGGCCAAAGCACTATGCGATTGAATAATGCCGCTATCAATCTTCAAACGATTGAATATGGGCAAACTTCACGCCCACGAATGGAGACTCTCCTGCTTGCAGGAACATTCCCAAAATCCATTCCTGAAGGAGAGTTGAAAGATAAGTTCAATCTTGCAGCAATACTTCATCATTTTTTTATTATAAAAACGGTAACGAACATGCGCCCATCATATTGGAACGACCATTCCTTCTCGACCGGTCGGGGCCTTTAAATTGATGTGCGCAAGGGGGAGATTGTGATGAACATTAACGGGGAAAAGCTCTGGATTAAGATAGTAAAGATTCCAGAGGATAGAGAAAAGAAGAAAATGCCGCCGTGGACATAAAAAGTCCAGTTTGTACTGCAAAATAAGCAGTCTCTGCGTTACTATGCAACTTAAATTCATCAGGGACCCATTCCTTTTGAAATATCCTATTTATACCACTGCTTCATGAACTTTTATCACATGTCTTTTAATTGTTATCGTATCCTTATTAACTCTGTTTTTTTAATATTATTTGACCTTCTCAATGATTTTTTGGCAAACGATCGAGGTAAACGATTGCGGAGGTGCTACACGAAGACGCAACTACTTAATTTTTTCACCGCAATCCAAAGAAAGTAGATCACCACAAAGCAAAATGCGTCAACAAATAATACGACCGATAGCCCAAATTTGGGGGTTGTATCTTTCTTTGACTTTGTTCCAAATTTCGTTATCGCATCGCATTTTAATTTTGAAAGTTTTATCACAGCATTGTAACACCATGTATTTTTTTTAGTAGTATTAATTTAATTTCAGTAATTTTTACTAATTGAGGACATTTTTTAAATTTTGGTCCTTAAGCGTAATTGCGGGAATTTAATTATGGACGTTGTAAACTATTTATGTTGGAATTGAATGGCAGGAGTTAAATATTTTTTAAAGGAAGGGAGTTTAAAGAATTTATGTGGATTAAGTTTTATTTTATTTCCTTTTCTTTTTTCTTTTTTTCATTTTCTTCCCCCCTTCCCTCTTTTTCCTCACGCAGACCCTAGCAGTCGCTCACTCCCGCCGCCAGCCACGATTCCCAGCTGCTCGCCGATCACCTCCATCATTCGTATCTCTCGCTCTCGGCAACCCACGCCCTTCGCTCGCATTGGATCTCACCAACCGGTCAAGACGTGCCACCTCCGATCGACGTCTCAGACCCAGCCACGCGCGTGCTGCTCGTCCTCGTGGGCTACCGCGTCTCCCCAAATTAGTCGTCCGTGTCGGATCTGGGGATTCGACTGCACCACTTCCCTCGCCCTTCGCTCACGTCGGATCTCGCAAACTGGTCAAGCCGCGCCACCTTCGATCGACGTCTCGGATCTAGCCCTCCGAGTCTGCCACCCCAGCCGCTTCGCAGCCCGCTGTCATCACCCTACCACATCAGGTCCGTCTTGGTCTTCGTCAAATCTATTGGGGTAAGGTTTTGTCGGTTCATTTTGTTCTCTTGGCCCTTAATATTTTGTTTCAGTGTTATTACTCGCCTTTACTGAATTTTGTTTCAAGCTTAAGTCATCAGGGAGTTTGGAAGTCAAAGGAGGCACCGTCGTGGAAGGTGGAAGTGTTTTTCTTTCTTTGAGTAAGTTCTTGATAGTTTGGATTTGGACCTGAAGTCTTACAATTGTGGCTTCAACTGAAATTTGAGAGTTGTTTTGTTGTTAGGACCACTAGTTTGGATTTCTGTCATAGTTTGGTGGTCTAAATTTTTTATCTGTGGAGTATTGACACTAGGTAAGTAATCTTACTACTGGAACTACCCATGGGCCAGGCACTAGATGTATGCTAGCATGATAAATGGATGTTATGGCAGAATGATAGCATGATAGACTGATAGTATAGTATGACCAATGTATGTTCTGGTATAAGATCTGGAAGATTTATTTGTGCACATAGACACTTGAATGCTAGCATGAGATGGTATTTGATTCCATATGGTTGTATTTGATCTGATGATGTTGAGGTATATATGTATATTATATAGCCATGATGTTGAGGTATATATGTATGTCATAGATTCATATAGTGATAATTATGATGTTGAGACGGTTCAAGTGTCCGTACTGATTAGTTAGATGCCCATTAGATTTTGTGTTTCCTTCGAGATTCACCAGTTTGTGTTTCCTTCGGGATTCACCAGTTTGTGTTTCCTTTGGGATTCACCAGTTTGTGTTTCCTTCGAGATTCACCAGTATGTGATTCCTTCGAAATTCACCAGTTTGTGTTTCCTTCGGGACTCAATAGTTTGTGTTCCCTTCGGGATTCACCAGTTTGTGTTTCGTTCGGGATTCACCAGTTTATGTTTCCTTCGGGATTCACCAGTTTGTGTTTCTTTCGGGATTCACTAGATTGTGTTTTCTCTGGGATTCACCAGAGGTAGTGGGCATACTTAACTACAGTAGGATAGAACTCAGTCTTCTTTTTGTTTCATGTGTATATGTGTCCCATGAGGACTAGAGCAGTTTATATGTTTCACCAGAGGTAGGTATCTAGAGGACATAGATGCCTAGCCTAACCCCAGTAGTTGGGTTACTTACTGAGTATTTTATACTCATTCTTTCTCATATTATTGTTTCAGGTAAGGTAGAGATGCACCAGCGATGGACAAGCGGAATTTGTGATCGAGCCACTAGGACTAGTTTTTACGCTTCTGCTCATGGGATTTAGAGTTCTTTTCATGTTTCTCTTTACTTCTAGTTTTGATGTTTAAAACTTACTATTAAGAATCATTTTCCAGACTTATTTATTATCCTTTGTGATTTATGGGTACCCTACTGTCGTTTTAATATTTGAATTTAATGAAAGTCTTTTGAACTTACCTTATTTGATTGGCATTTATTTCGCCATAACAGAGTGTCATTTTAAGTTCCATGCATGCATGTATTTAGTAACGACCTAACTTAAGTCCTAGGGGGTCGAGTCCTTACAGTTGGTATCAGAGCCCATGTTTTGGATTCTGTAGACTAACTTACTACGTAAGTCTAGATAGTCCTTGTGGCCTAGTAATGGATCCCTCGTCATCGCCAGGTACATCCTACTAATGAAAGTTTCAATGCATATAAGAGAACAGTGATGTAGTGTTTTAAATGCATGATTTCTGAGAAAGACCCAAAAATAGCTAGTTAACGTATAAATTCATGATAGGACATAACACCTAAACCTAGAACAAGAAAGACAGTTAGAGAAGAAGTGCAAGCAGAGAGAGAGCTGAGAGTAGCCAGATTATTCGGCAGCTCCAAATCCGTCTGTGACCCAAATTGATGAAAAGGCAATGGAAGCTAGAATTAGTGAAGTTGTCGCATCCTCTCTAATGGGAAAGCTGCAGGAGTTGATTTGTAACACAATGGTAGGACAGACTGCCCAAACCCAGGCTCAGGAGGAATCGGTGCCACCCGAGTAGTTACAACAGACCCGACTGCAAGATAGAGACATACATGGCCTGTCTCTTGAGGCTAAACATCTGCGGGATTTTCGGAAATATAACCATTGCTCCTTTGATGGATCGTTGGGGGACCCCACCAAGGCAGAGGTGTGGTTGTCATCTATTGAATCAATATTTCATTTTATGAGGTGCCCGGAAGAGCACAAGCTTCAATGAGCAGTTTTCATGTTGACTAGTAAAGCGAAAATCTAGTGGCGTTCAGCAGAGAAGATGATTGATACTGGTGGGGAGCTTGCAACCTGGGAGCAGTTCAAGGAACGCTTTTATGAGAAGTATTTTTCGGCCAACACCAGTACAAAAAGAAGACAGAATTCTTGAACTTGAAGTAGGGAGTTATGTCAATGGAGAAGTGCGAACAGGAATTTGATAAGCTGTCCCACTTTGCTTCTGAACTAGTAGCCATTGAGGCAGCAAGGACCAAGAGATTCATCCAGGGTCTAAGGAGCGGACTGTGAGGTATGGTACATGCCTTGGACCTCAAGACGTATGCTGTGGCACTGCGGGCCGCCGTGAGGATTGATGCTG
Organism: Benincasa hispida; assembly: GCF_009727055.1. Lineage (NCBI taxonomy): Eukaryota > Viridiplantae > Streptophyta > Magnoliopsida > Cucurbitales > Cucurbitaceae > Benincasa > Benincasa hispida. Next base: position 54,304,770 of record NC_052353.1, on the reverse strand, counting down.
ACTCCCAGGTGAGAGAGGAATACAGAAGGTCGCTCGGAGTCGGGACCTGTGCAGGTCAGAAAAAGAAGGCTGAACACAGGGCTCCTGAGCATCAACAGAGGAACCAGAACACAGTGAGTGCTCCACGTCAGTGGGGACAATAGGGTTCCCAAGTTGTGACTGACAGGGATGATAGGCCGATATGTACTACTTATGGTAGGCGACACTGGGGACATTGCCTAGCCGACTCTAGGATCTGTTTTCGATGTGGCCAGAAGGGGCATATGTCAGAGAGATGCCCAAGGAGGAACGGGCCTGAGCACATGAGCCAGCCCATAAGCTCGTTTCAGGGGGGCCCCAAGTCGTCAGCAACAGCAAGGTAGGTGTTCTCTACCACTCGACGTGAAGCCGAGAAGTCAGGCACAGTGATGACAGGTACGCTTCCCATTTTGAGGCACCATGCTTTCATTTTGTTTGACTCTGGCTCTTAGCATTCGTTTATATCTGCTGTATTTGTAAGGCATGACATGTTAGACTCAAAACCTTTTACCATTTGCATTGTCCATTTCCACTCCATCAGGAGAGATCATGTTAGCTACAGAAAAGATAAAAGCATGTCAGGTAGAGGTCGCAAATCGCGCATTAGATGTAACCTTGATAATTTTAGATATGCGCGATTTTGATGTGATATTGGGCATGGATTGGTTAGCTGCTAATCATGCCAGCATAGATTGCTCTCGTAAGGAAGTCATCTTTAACCCTCCTACAGGTGCCAGTTTTAAGTTTAAAGGGGTTGGGACCGTAGTCCTACCCAAAGTGATTTCAGCATTGAAGGCCGATAGACTGTTTGACCAAGAAGCCTGGGGCTTTATGGCCAGTGTGGTGGACGCTAGAGAGACTGGAGTCACCTTGACTTTGGAGCCAGTAGTGAGGGATTTTCCAGACATTTTTCTAGAGGATCTTCCCAACTGCCCCCGCAACGGGAGATATATTTTGCTATTGAGTTGGAGCCAAGCACAACCCCTATTTCGAAGGCTCCATACAGGATGGCCCCGGCACAGTTAATGGAATTGAAGGTCCAATTGCAGGAGTTGTTGGACAAGGGTTTCATACACCCTAGTGTATCACCATGGTGTGCACCTGTCTTGTTTGTGAAAAAGAAGGATGGATCGTTACGTCTGTGTATTGATTACAGAGAGCTGAACAAGGTGACCATCAAGAACAAGTATCCCCTTCTCAGGATTGATGATTTGTTTGACTAGTTGCAAGGAGCTACGGTATTCTCTAAGATTGATCTCTGGTCAGGATACCACCAGCTGAGAATAAAGGACAGTGACATACCCAAGATAGCTTTTCGTTCGAGGTATGGACATTATAAGTTCATAGTGATGTCGTTCGATTTAACGAATGCACCAGCAGTGTTCATGGATTTGATGAATAGGGTGTTCAAGGAATTCCTCGTCACTTTTGTGATTGTTTTTATTGATGACATCTTGGTTTATTCCAAGACAGTGGCCGAGCATGAAGAGCATTTGCGGAAAGTTTTGGAGACGTTGAGGGCCAATAAGCTGTATGCTAAGTTTTTTAAATGTGAATTTTGGTTAAGGCAGGTGTCCTTTCTAGGGCATGTGGTATCGAAGGAAGGTGTCTCTCTGGATCCTGCAAAGATTGAGGCAATTATGAGTTAGGCTCGTCCAACCACAATCGATGAGGTGCGCAGTTTCCTGGGGTTAGCAGACTACTATAGACTATTTGTAAAGGACTTCTCTTGCATAGCCGCCTCATTGACTCAGTTGACCCGGAAGGGAGCAACATTTATTTGGAATGAGGCTTCTGAAAACAGTTTTTAAGACTTCAAGTAGAGGTTGGTTTCGGCCCCAGTTCTTATAGTACTTGATGGATCAGGTGGTTTTGTCATTTACAGTGATGCATCCAAGAAAGGGTTAGGATGTGTTCTTATAGTGGGCTCGTTAGGGTAGAACTCTGGCACCGAAAGCAAGGGTCCCACTTACACAGAATTGTTAAAGGTTAACAGTTCTGAAAAAAAAATTCAAAATTATCCACTTCAAAATTTAATTCGGGAATGTTTTATCCATTTATTTCAAAAATTATTATTAACCTATATGGCTATCACTCCACTTTTATTATCATATTCCTTTTAAGCTACGAGTATTAAATTGGTTTGAACAATTACTTTAAAAAGATTCTCTAAAATAAGGGATTTGAGACTAATTTTTAAATTTTATCAATTAATTGATGTTTTAGTCACCTTAATCTATCTCTACTATTTTTACTAATTTTAAAATTTTATCAATTAATTGACGTTTTAGAGTTATATATATATACATGGTTCTCTCTCTCTCTCCCCCTCTCATCTCTCTCCATTAAAATCCACACATCACTCTCTCCATTTATTCTTTCCATTATTTTATTCACCACTCTATTATTATTAAAACTCACAGTCATTATAGATGTCTAGTCTAACATCTCTAGATTACTATGTTTGTTTTATGAAAATATTTTATAGATATCTAGAAACATTTTGATAATTATATTTGTTTCATAAAATTTATGCTCGGAAATGTCTTAAATTTATATAATGCTTCGAGAGTTTCCTTATGGCTATTTATTAATTTATAATCAATTTAGTATAATTTGAACTTATATACGATATTTGTTTCTATCTATTTGAATTTATTTTTAAATTAATACAATTTACATTATTTTTAAATATTCTTTTTCTCAACCAAATAATATATCATAATTTAAGATTTTTTTTTTATAAAACAAATATTATTTTAAAATTAAATTTTAATATCTTGCTTAAAAAATTATAAGAACTGCAATATAACAAAAAAGTGATATATATGGTTGACAATATTTACTTTAATTATATAACGACAAATGGAGAGTGATATCTATGTACATAAAAATATATAAGAAAAAAGAAGGAAAAAAGAGTAAATTGGGGATGCCTTCAACTCGGGAATGTGAAAAATCCATATTTCAAGAGGGCTCCAAAACTCTAGATGCTCTCTGTAAGTGCATACTTAGGATGTCTGGGAATCTCTAGATGCCCAGACATCTTATAAATACTGCAAAACAAACGTCGTAATCTAGATGCCCACTACATTGAAATTTAAGATGCCCCAAAAAAAACGACCCCTTAATATTATACAACTTTGAATATAAAAATTTTCTTAATTTATTTTAATAATCTAATTATAAAATTTATATTTTTATATGAACGTACAACTTATTTTGGAATGCCTAAAGTCTTAGAATTCTAAGAGTTGCATGCTATGAAACATAGATACTTCATGTGAGGTAAAGAATCAGTATCAGACATGTATCGGATATAGATACTTCCCAGATACATATCTGACACGCAATTTGACATATCTATACTTTCAAATACTTTTCAGGTACGTATCTGACACACGATTTAACTTATCTAATCTTTCCCAATCTAAAATTAGGCAACCTATTTAAAAAGCTCACTACTCAAGTCCAAAACTAAAAGAAAAAAAAAAATAATGGACCAAATCCTAGACGAGGACATCTAATCTCCATCTTATATTTGAGTCCCTACAAAGTCCATCAAAATATAAATGATTTGGATATCTTCAACAATAAGTTCTTCGTTTATCTTCATACTTCTCTCTTTAAACTTCTTCTTCTTCTTCTTTGCAATATGAATCACTTTTCTATTGCATTTTATTAACTATTGTACTTCAACATCTTAGATGTTGCTTTTTTTGTATTGTATTTCAGTATTTGTACTCTATTTTGTGCTATTGTTATTAACTTGTATGCTAAATTTATCTATATCCTATATTTTTTTAAAGATAAATGTATCTTCAATGTATCAGTATCCTCGTTTTTTAGAAATATATATATTAAAAATATATATAAAAAACGACGCATCCTTAGACGTATCCGTATCTTAGTTTTTTAAAAATTGACAAATCACCATATCCGATTATATCCGTATCGTATAGTCGTATCTATTTCTGTGCTTCATAGATTGCATGTAACCATCTCCACTCCTGACACTATATAAAAAGCTCTCGTGTAAATTATTTTCTACAATAAATTACAGGTCTGTGTTCGCTAATTATATACCCCGATTTGAGCTCATTTCTTAAAAAAAATTCTAGATTTAGTATGTTATTGTTAACGAAGATAGAACACTAAGTTTTTTTTTTTACATGGTTGTGTGTTTTTTTTCTTATACTTGCTCTTTTTTTTTCCTTCGGGTAAATGCAAGACTGAAACCACTCGAACAAAACCAGTTGGGTACATTATTTCCAAACTTATTGACAAACCAAAATCTTTGTGTGCGTCCATGCTTGGATAATGGTTATCCATCATGATAACGTTGTGTATTATTGTAATGAGGATGTATTTTGTACCTATTGTGAAGAAAAAAAAAGAAGCACATATTACTTTTAAATACTTTATATAATTGCAATGAGGATGTATTTTGTACCCATTGTGAAATAATGTCTTCTAACTAGTTGTGTGTCATGTTTTTTTTTTAATAAATATACAAGGCAGGAGGGATTAGTAGGTGCACATGAGGACATCTCAACTAAATTGATACATACTTGCGTGTCATGTTCACGTTAACT
>NC_052353.1:54291539-54298007 GCF_009727055.1 Benincasa hispida | reverse complement strand
ACCGTAACTTTTATGAAAGTCGTCGATTATAATAACAAGAGTTTCTGTAATAGACTCCAGAAATAAAGTAAATGTTAGTTCTCTATCTATTTTAGAATATCTTACTATCTTAAAAAGTGGCAAATGGAAGAGAATTTTCTTGAATATTTTGTCCATTTCCATGATGTCCCTTCTTCAATTAGTATTATTTATTCAACCTCCATTGTAACGCTTCACTAATTAGGTGCATAGGTGAGTTAGAGAGTAACGATTGGGGTAGTGGGCATTTATGATCATATGGGTATGTTGGCATTTAAAACCAATATTCATTGTAACCGCTTCGCTAATTAATTCTTATTGTTTATTCAATTATTAGAAAGAAAAGACAAGGGAAAAAAGTTATTGCATATAGGTGATTAAGATAGTAAGATGTGGTAACATACCTTTTGAAAAAAGAAACTACTACTACTTACTATCTGATGGATCAGTCGAAACTAGTATACTAACACACCTAGTGAAAGTTCAAAACATTTATGATGATTGTGGTTTGTGGTCATTTTTCAATTGTTTAGAATATGAAGGAGGCGGTAATGGTTACAATAATTTAAATATAATAAACAATGCTCATTACTATTTTTGAATTCCATCATCATACCCAAAAAGTATCAAATCCATTGTAGTATCTTGCATTTTCTGTTTAGCCTTACGTTTTGTAGATGTTTGAGAATAAAGTAAATATCTAAGAATACGATGTTTGAGAATCAAAGATGATCGTGTTTGGTTGTGCATATGAAAAATGCTATCAAAATTTATGAATAAAAGTTATATTTATATTTAATTTGTGAAATCAAGCATGAGAATCTTATATAAATTAATAAATGAATTAATTAAAGAGAAATTGCATTGGATGACAAATACTTTTCAGAAACCAAAGCCACAACTTCAACTTTTTTTTTTTAATTGCAAGTGTGGCATCACATAGCAATCGCATTGAAATCAATAGCAATCACATAAAAATCACATAATAATTAGATAGCAATCAAATTTTTAGGCAGAAGTTTTTTGGATATGTTTGAAAAAAAAGCAAAACCTAGGGACTTGCACCCAATTTTCAATTTTTTTTTTTATAAGTTGCAATTATCCTTAATTAGATAATAAATACCATTTAATAGATTGATAAAATGAATTAGTTAATAATCAATAATGATTTTAATTATCACAATTAACCAATTAATATATTGACTCCATGTCATAGTAATATAATCTAATACTTAATAATTTTTAATTAATTAAGTTCAACATTAATTATTATAATTTTAATTAAATAATATAAGAGAATATATTTTAACAAACAATATATTTTATAAAAATGTGATAAAATAAGGTAAAAATATGATGGTTTAATAAACAATATTAAATAATATTATTTTTTATATAATATGATATGTTAACATAGTTTTTGAAGGGAAAAGAGGAAAAGAAAACCTTGTCTAGAGATGTCCAAAGTCATTGTAATGGACGGAGAGGTAACCTACATTTTTTTTTTTTTTTTTTGTAGTTTATAATTTTATACTTAAAATGTTTTCACAATGCAATAGTCTTTTCCTCATTTTTTTTCTCTTTTAATGAATATATACAAACTAGAATTACAAAATGGAAACTATAATTTGGTGCAAAAAAAATTCAAAATGTTCACTTTATTTATATATATATAAAGATATGATAAGTGGGTCAATAAACGTATCAGAGAATCCTAACTAGATTGACACTGTCGTAGCACCCTCATCATACCCCAGTTTGATTGGTAGATATGCAATAAAGTACCAAGGAGACTGTCAAATACAAAAGATGTTACAAAGATTATGAGCAGTAAAAACAGGATTAGAGAGAAGCCACAAATCTTAATTGAAATCATGATAGAGCTATAATTCTAGATCTATGATACCAGCTACCAACTAAGGAGAGGGCAACATTTTACACAGCTTTATCATTGAAAATACAGCTGATTCCTCTTCTTCCAAACAACCTAGCTAATAGCCACTAGTGTTAAAAGTGATCACCTTCATTCGAGTGTTATGTTTATAAAGACAGATCCTCTGAAGATCATAGCTCCCATAGAGAGTATTTGTTGGAGGAAAGTCTAGAGTCCTAAGCTGGAATTTTATTTTGTATGGCCACAAATCCACGACGACATCACAGTGAATGAAAATATGGTCTGAAGTATCATTTTTCTTGTTACGAAATCGACATTCAAAGAATACAAAAAGAAGCGTAGAGATAGAGAAGATTGACATACAAATATACGTGGTTCACTAACGGTGTGTTAGCTACGCCCACGGACAGAGGGAGAACCAGTATTATTAGGGAGAATATTTTCAGAGAATTATATCAAAACGACGCCTCTAGAGTTAGAGAGTTTATATAGCGCACTACTCTAAACCCTAGGGTCATAATTGTAAATAACTACAAATGAATAAATATGCTAAATTCGAATTCTGAATATGTTTCGGGGGAATTGCCCCCGCGCCGTCCCTGAATCCTCGTATTTGGTTGTTTGAAGCGCCAACAAACAAATTTAAGGCATTCCAACATTTCTTTTTTTGCAAAGAGAGAGCACCATTTTAGCTTTGTAGTTAGAATTAAATTTGGGCTTGTGCAATTTATTAATTTTACTTTTCTTCGTATAGTTTCTAGTATGGCTCAATTTTGCAATGAAAATTAACAAGGTTCAAGGACAAAGAATACTACATGTTGGAATTTATTTTTCACCATATTTGTCTCACTTGGACAACTACTATATGTTGCAATTTCATGAGGGATCTCAATGAAAATTACAAATTTTTGTTAAATTGAAATGTTGGAAATTTAACAAAAAATTTATGTATAAAGAGATATTTTGTTCTTCAAAAGAAAAACACTTGCATGTACAATGCATGTTTATGTATTCTAGTATTAAAAAAAGTAGTTTATCCAATTCAATTTCTAGTTATCTCTATGCATTTTTCAATCATCACTCATGTATAAAAGGAATTAAAATATTTAAAAGAAGAAATAAGAAGAATTTTTCATCCAACAAATTATGATTGAACAATTTAGTTGGATGCACAAAGATGGACGTTTTCCTACTCAGATATACCTAGGTATTATTCTTTCAAAAAATCCTTTTCCGAAAAGTTGTTTCTGTGCAAAAATGGTGTTTCTAACTCTCTCTAAAGTCCAAGAACTTTGGTTCCAATCTTGGATGAGACAATTTATTTATCAATCATTTATTTCTTTACAAAATACTGTCATATTTATATCTGCATATATTTTTGTAATTTTTAATTTTGCAATGTGTGTACCATATTATTTAATTTATTTCTTAATTGTACGATATGTAAAATATATATTAGTTGAATGATAAATGTTAAATGTATATATATGTATGTATCATTTAAATTTTTAATTTTATTTGACAATAAGTGAGGTGGAGAAGATTCAATTATTTGATGAGTTGAACTAGCTCATTTTGACTTTTAATTTTGAATTTAAATTTTGCAATATGTATACTTTGATATTTTTTACACCAAAACATTTACATTGCAATACAATCACAAACAACATCAAAATATACCAACATGACCATCCCAACCTGGTAACTAAGATAACACTAGCATGATCATGTGTTTTTCGAGTAATCCAGCCCAACCCAAAACGCAACTTCGAGGAAATAATCCCAGAATCCAATATAGTTCGACGAATGTGCACTTGTTGGAGTTGATGCCCTATATCTCGTAGGGTCCTATAGTTTGTAATTGTAATGTACAAACATTTTATTTATGTAATAAAATATGTGATGTTTTATTTCATTTATTTAGTTGCATTAACCACAAACCAATAAATTAACATCCAAGGTTATCTTATAGCTTAAACATGTATGTAGAGACATACGAATCATGTTTAAGTGATAAGCTAAATGATCTGTAGTAAATGGATAAGGCTGGATACCTTATCCTAGTGAAACTACGAGTATGACGCACTTTGTAGATGTTACAATTGTTGTAAGGTACTACAAATGATCTGATCCTGATCATTGATGCGAAGACATGTGAGTGGAGATATTCTATACAAAGAAGTTTGTATAAGACCAGACCACGAAATGTTTAATCTCATTATATAATGCCGTTCATAATAGAGACTTAAATTTCACCAAGATGACCATAGATAAATGACCTGAATCCTGAGCGAGTTGTGAACTCCAACCTATGAAGGCAGTCCTTCGATTTGTATAGGTGAGAGAGGCCAGATCGCCGACTCAATAAGCCTACCATTTTAGAGATTTTTCTGATTGGGGAGCTGGGAGCACAAGTACACAAGAAGGAGTTTATTCCTTCCCCAACATCAGGGCAAGTAGATAAATTGCTCCCTTAAGTACTGATTCCGGGGCTTGAACAATGTGGTGTCACACCCTCTCTAGGTCCGAAAGGGGTTTAGTCATAATTGGACTATGATTTATTGTTTATTACAGGAATCAGTGGTACTTAGAATTAGATGTAACTATAGGGGCAAAACGATAATTTTGGCCTAGTTGTACATACGATCAATTTGTGAAGGGTCATCATACTATTGACTGGTTATATTCAAAGGACACAGAAATATATATGTAGTACGAAAAGTTCAGTTGTCGGTCTTTGTTGGAGTGCTCGATAGTTAACAGATGGTGAATAATTTAATTAAAGAGTTGAATTAATTATTCACGCACCGTTGGAGCTTCAAGCTACAGGTCCATGAGGTCCCCTCTGAAGCTCAACGAGAGTTAATGAGAGTCAATTTTTGGATTAATTTGAATTGTTCAAATTAATTGAGAAAATTAATTATATGTGATATAATTAAGCTAATATAATATATGTGATATAATTATTATAAAGCATTCGATACATTATAATATAAAGTTTATTTGAGCGAAAATAAATATTTGAATATGATTCAAATATTTATTAAATGAATTAGATTCATATAGTTAAATTTAATGTAAATGTGATTTATATTAAAAGCCTTTAGTGAAAGAGAATTGAAACTGTAGGATATATAGTATTTGATACAATATAGAAACTATAGGTTATATGTTATATGTGATATAACATATAGTTATGTGTATATATAAATGTATAATAAATTAGTTATTACATATATTAAATAATCTAAAGTAATTAATTATTTTTCAATTATTTTAAATTAATTTGGAGGGAAATAACCTCCCTCTCTAATTTTCTCTCAACCCACGTTTTGTGTGGGTGGTTAACAGAAGGGTAAATTTTCATCGTTTTCTTCCTTGATCCAAGAGAGGAGTGTGTTTTGATTTTTTTTTTTTTTTTTTTATCACTCTTTGATCTCTTCCTCTCTCTCATGTTTTTCCTCAACCAAAAAAATCACATTGCCCACAACTCCTGTGATTCTCATCCTAGATAATACAGAGGTTTCTTTTGTGGTGATGCCCATTTAGGTTTTGATTTGTTCATGATTTTACAGAGAAGAGGATACCGTAAGGATATCGTCCATCAAGGGTAAGTCTCCTCCTCCCTTTGCTCTTCTTAATTTCAAGCATGCTGTATATTAATTTAAATACATAATATTGTGTATATTTGCTATAAAATTTATATTCTGTAAATTTTGGTTTTGGGTCCGATCCCATCTTCCGCTCAAGGTCCTTCATTGGATTCTTCAATTGGTATCAGAGTGGGGTTTTGGCCCAATTTTTCCCAAAATTCCATAATTTTTTTTACAGTGCACTGGTGGGATTTAAGCATGCTGTCAATTTTTCCATGTGATGATTGTTCTTGATGGATGTTTAAAATTGTTGGATAATTTCAGGATTGATACTATTTATTTATTGCTTTGATTTACGATTTTGTAGGTAAAGGTCCATATCATGGGGCATAATATTGCAATAGAGTATGTAAATTAAAGTCCCTGGGTCATTCTTGAGTTTTCTGGTGTTGATCTAGAGAAAACGAGACTAAATTCGATGGAGAAACGATGGAGAATGCGACTGTACAGTAGGGACTGTACTGCAGCGTTGCAACGTTATGCCCTAGTATTGCAATGCTATGATGAAGAACAACGTTGTGTTCTTTCCGTAGCGTTGCAATGTTGGGCACAATGTTGCAATGCTTCAGGATGGAAAGAACCAACTGGTTCTGGTCTGATTCGATTCATGATTCACTTGGTTCGCTTAGGGTTCAGGTCTGGTTCGAAGGTTGGATGGTTCGGTTCTAGTGGTTCAAGGCCTGGTTCACTTGTTTTGGATCGGTTGATCATTATATTATATAATAGATAGCTACTTTGGTTAATTAAATTAATATAGATGTTATATTAATTTAATTAATTGTTTAGTGTCCAATCCCGGTCCAATAAATTTTTTTAAATTAAGCATTTAATGTATAATTTTAATTTTTATATGTCATATTATATGTGATATGGTATTAAATCCCACCATAGGTTATGCATTTA
>NC_052353.1:54267371-54290039 GCF_009727055.1 Benincasa hispida | reverse complement strand
CCAACGATAACAATCGTTTAGATAAAGCTATGCGATCCATAGCTACTACTAGTCCGGTCTCCCTACAGACTCTACAACGATCGTTTTACCTTGCGGCCAGCGATCGTTCTAGCAAAGCTATGCGATCGTTTAAGTTAAACACTGTACGATCGTTTAGCTCGCCCTAAGCCCATAACTACTTGACGACTTACGTCAAGTTCTTTTTTGCCAGATGTAAAAAACTCAAACTCGTTTTCAAACTTTTGTAAAATTTCCGTTTTAAAATAGGAAACCACTTTCCTTTTAAACTCACGGCTACCATGATCTAATAACCACCCACTACTTTGGTTATTAAAAAAAAAAAGTAATTAATTATTATGAATATTATTATAAATATAAATGATAACCAAGTTACATACTATCTAAACCTTAATTTTAATATTTCATCTCATGAACATATAAACCATAGTTCTTTTTCTACCATACCTTAAATGTAAATCTCATTTACATCAATCCTCCACTAGATGTATCCTATACATCATACCGATTATATCATATATAATCAAAATACCTCTTGTCAATTTGAACATTTCAAATCAACACCAAGAATTGATCCTCAACAGAATCCAAGCTACCAAGGGACCTCATGGACTTGTAGATCCGAAGCTCCAACGGTACGTGAATAATTGACTAAACTCTTTAGTCATGGGATCCACCATCCGTTAATTGCCAGGCACTCCACTAAAGATAGACAGCTGAACTCTCCTCACAACAGATATATAATGTGTCCATCTTAACAAATCAGCAGTGTGGCAACCCTTCACAGATCGCTCATAAGTACAGTTGGGCCAATAATCGTTATGCCCCTGTAGTTATATCTGTCTCCTTAAGTATCACTGATCCCTCTAATGAACATAAGTCATAGTCCTACTATGACTGAGTCTTCTCTTCCAAAGAGAAGTTATGGCCACTATGTTCAAGTCCAAGAATCAGCCCTTAAGGGAGTAATCTCTTTACTTATCCCTACTTTGAGAAAGAAGTGAATTCCATATTGTGAATTAAGTTCCCAGCTCCTAGATCAGACAAGTCCCCAGAAAGATAGGCATGTTGAGTTAGCAATCTGGCCACCCTCACCCATACTAATCAAAGGACCACCCTCAAAGGTAGAAGTTCACAAAACACTCAAGATTGAGGTCGTGTCACCTATGATCGTTTAGGTGAGATGCAAGTCTCTAGTATCAACGGCATTATATACAGAGTCTAGTCATCTTGTGGTCCAGGTCTTATACAAACTCTTTGTATAGGACACCCTCGCTCCACGTCTCCATACAAATGGTCAGGATCAACCATCTGTAGTAGTTTACCATACTTGCAAACCTCTACAAAGCGGGCCGTATCCGTAGTGTCACCAGGATAAGATATCCCACCTTAATCTTTATACTACAGACCAATTTAGGTTATCATTTAAGGCATGATCCACTTGTATATCACATATACATGCTTAAGTTCACATAAGATAACCAAGGAGCTTTGTTTATTGGCTATGAGTAAATGCCATAATTAAATAACACTTATTTTATTCAATTTACAATGTGTATCTTTACAAAACAACGAGACTTCGGGAGAATTAAGACACCAATCCGAAAAACTTAAGCATGTATGTGGTGACATACAAGTGGATCATGTCTTAAATGATAACCAAAATGGTCTGTAGTATATGGATATAGGAGGGAAACCTTATCCTGGTAACGCTACAGATGCGGCCTGCTTTGTGGAATAGTTACAAGTGTTGTGATTTGTCACAGATGGTCTGATCTTGATCATTTGTGTTAGGGACATGCGAGCGGAGGCATCCTATACAAAGAGTTTGTATAAGACCTGACCACGAAGTGTTAATGTCTCGTTATATAACACCGTTCATGAGAGAGACTTCACTTCACTAGGATGACCATAGGTAACATAACCTCAATCCTGAGTGAATTGGGAACTCCTGCCATTGAGGGTGGTCCATTGATTTGCATGGGTGCGAGTGGCCAGACCGCCGACTCAAACCTACCACTTTGGGGATTCATTTGATTTTGGGAGTTGGAAAACTCGGTTACACAAGATGGAATTCACTCCATCCTTGAACGATGTGGCGCCACACAATCTTCTCTTGGCCCGAGAGGTGTTCAAACATAGTTGGACTTAATTGTATTGTTTTATTAGAGGGATTAGTGGTAGTTAAGAAGTTAGATGTAACATACATGGGAAAAACGGTAAATTTGCCCATTTGTACTTACGAGCATCTGTGAATGGTCATCGTACTCTATGATTGGTTATATCCAATGGACATAAAAATATATTTGTGATAAGAAGAATTCAGCTGTTGGTCTTTAGTGGAATGCTTTATATTTAACGGATGATGGATCTTATGGCTAAAGAGTCTAGTCAGCTATTCACGTACCGTTGGAGTATTGAGCCATAAAGTCCATTAAGGTCCCCTTGGTAGCCTTGAATAAAAGTTGAGAATCAATTTTTGGGTTAGGTTTGAAATGTTCAAATTGACAAGAGGGAGTTCGATTATATATGATATAATTGAACTAGTTAATTATATATGATATGATTGACTAAATGTATGAGATACATTATTTTGGAGGAAATGGGATATAAATGTGATGTATATCAAATATATGAGAAAACACTATAGTTGATATATGATATTAAACTATAGGTTAAGAATATAATATGATTATATTCATTATTTAATTAATTGGGTGGTTATGTGATAATCTGTTGAGTTTTTCTTCAGATTGTGTGAAAGTGGGAAGTTCGATTCAGTTCTTTTAACTAAAGAATAAAATGAAAATCGTTTTCATTTTGCAAATTTATGAAAGAGATCCGAAAAATCAATCACGAAATGAAAGTATACGATCGCTTAGCGTTGAGAGCCTATATGATAGTGCCCATCTTCCTAAACGATCGCACACTGATAACTGGCAGAAATGCCAGTTATTATAAGCCTTTTATTTAGAATCATGAGGGTATATGTAGAAAATGCAGTGATATACTTAGAATTTGCGGAAAAATTGAGTTTTGCGTCAATTAGCACCTAGATCCTCACTGATCCCAATATTATGCAGTACTCCATGCCGAGTGTCTATTTTTCGTAGTTATCGCAGGAATCAAACGCATGCATTTGAAATAAGCAATCACAGACAAACGCATGCGCTGAAGCCAGGCGATCGCAAAGACAAACGCATGCGCTAAAGGTTGGATCGTATGCGTCAATCGCATGGAAGTTACGGTGATCGTATGCGTCCAATGCATGGAAGTTACGATGATCAAGAAAATGCGGTGATCAATTGGAAATTGCAGCCACGGAGTGACGACCATAATAGAAGGACGATCGCAAGACGGGTAGAACACGTTGATGCTTCAACTGAATCAAGCTCGGACGCATACTTTGGGAGTATCAACAAGATAAGGCGATGTGACATTGCCCATACCGTGATAAAAGCATCAGTGAGCCATAACACAATCATTATAGCTGTCAACGTTTAAACTCTATAAAAAGCCTTTTAGACCTTCATTTCAAGACATCCAAGCTTCTATCTCAAGGCAAAAGTTTGTGATCACAAATGAGAGCTTGAAAGAGATTTCCAATGAGAATTCTTCATCTCCATAGCCCAGACCGAGTGATGATCGGAGCATTTGCCGGAGATAGAGCTCGAGAGATACATCTCCACCATTCAACCATGGCACCACCATTAGCCTTGACACAGAGTCCTTCATCACCCTTCTAATCTCTATATTGTTTACATTTTAGCTTGAGATATTAAGATATTTTGTGATCAATGCAAATCTTACTTCCTTCATTTCTGTTTTCTTCATCATCATCATCTCTATCATAGTTTATCTTCAACGTTTATTTATCAAAGTCAATCGCATGCTTGATCGTGTAGCCTAGAGATAGGACGCATGTAACAACCCATCGAGAGGTGTGCGTTGTGAAAAATGTAGTGAGTTAATCCTCTTTGCTTGATGAAAGACTATGGCAACGCCTGTCTATGGGATGTTGCATTGCTTGTCTATAAGTTAAGTAGCCGCGTCTAACTGCCTGAGAAGGTAAGGGATGGAACAAATTAAGCAAGGTTCGTAATGTTCCTAGAGATAGGCACAATCTTATGCTCGACCCAACCATGCACTATAGAGATATAGTCATGCGGCTGGCCATCTAGAGGTGTGATGCATTAATGCAACGAGCTGGGATTACTCGAGCGATTTAAGATAGTATACGTTACTAAGCATTATTGGTTGTTGTGTCTTTACCCATTCTCATTGCAAGTCTTCTATTGCTCAATCTGTTTAGCTAGGAGTAGAGTAGTGTGTAAATCATTTTAAACCTTCTTCGCTTTATTTTTATTCTTATTCATCGCCTCACAAATATTATTGAGTGACAAGTCCCCGTGTTCGACCTCGAATTACCTGAAAAACTTGCGTTTGTGTTATACTTGGCGCACGCGTTCTAGAACTAGAAGCTGTAGAATTTGCGTTGAGAGATGATTTGCTGTTGTATGTGTGTTACATGATTTCATAACATGAACGCAATCCTAGGAATTGTTAGTTGAACCCCTTCTCAACCTGTTCCCTGTATATTCATCTCATCTTCCATATTATCAACTCTTGTCTTAACTCTGCCACATACTTTTTATACCGCAAACAACAACCCAAAAACAACTCTTGATTTATTGGTTATCGCAAAATCTTCTTAAAAATTATTACTGCATACTGTTTTCCTTAGTCCCTGAGTTCGACCCTGGACTTACCAAGAAACTCAGTAGGATTTATACTTGGATTCTGCTGAGAAAACTTGTTGCACAACGCATTTTCCATCACCGCATTTCCTTTCATAAAATCACAGCATAAAATAACGCATCAAGTTTTTGGCGCCGTTGCCGGGGACTTCGGAAATTCAGTGTGCTAACGATAATTTTTCTAATTTCTTTGCAGCTTTCAATCTTTGGCGAACTACGATCCGGAGATTGAAAGAACGTTTCAACGAAGACTGAAAGACAACTGCCAATAACAACAAGAAGACAGAACTCCAAGAATGGAGGAACAACTGGAAGAAAGGGCTGCAAAAGCAAATAATATAATGGCCAACCCCATCCTTCTAGCGAATGATCGCAATAGACCAATTCAGGACTATGCGTCACCCAACCTCTAAGATTTCTCCCCAGGAATCATGTGGCCAGCACTAGACGGATCGAGGTTTGAAATGAAACCTGTAATGTTTCAAATGATTAAGGTTGTTGGACAGTTTGGAAGGAGGCGTGGTGAAGAACCGCACGCCCACCTCCAGAGCTTCATAGAAATCTGCAACACTTTTGTGTTCCCGAATATCTCTATCGAAGAAGTTTGACTAACTCTGTTTCCATTTTCTTTATGTGATCAGGCACAAAAATGGGTGTATTCTCTCGAACCGATCGAGATCACTTCTTGAGAACAAGTGGTAGAGAAGTTTATGAAGAAATACTTCCCACCTACTAAAAATTCCACAAGAAGGAAATTAATAACAAATTTTGAACAAGAAACTGACGAAATGCTCAGCGATGCTTGGGCGAGGTTTAAGAGGCTGATAAGAGATTGTCCATATAACGGCTTATCAGACTGCTTGCAGATGGAGATTTTTTATCAAGGACTGAACCCTGCTTCGCAGAGAACTTCCAATACGGCAGTAGCTGGTGGTCTACTTGACAAAATATATGAGAAGGCCAAACATATACTTGATCGCATTTCCAGAAATCACGAAGATTGGCGAGAAAGCGATCAAATATTAAGAATTAAAGATAGTGACGTGAACAACGGGGCCATCACATCCCTTCAGAACCAAATGACTGCGATGATGAATTTGATACAAGGCATCGCAATTAATAGCACGGGAGCGAAAAAGGGCATGTGAATGAAATTGCTCAAACAACTGCAAGTTATGTCGTCTGTGGAGACGCTCATCTGATGGAAGAATGCCCAGGAAATCCGCAGTCAGTATGCTTCATAAAGAATAATCCCTATTTCGATATATACAACCCCGGGTGGAGAAACCACCCAAATTTTGCGTGGAAAGATCAACAACAAAGCTTTCAACCAATGGCGCAAAAAGAAAGGTCACTCGGATTTTTCTCGTGAACCAACGATCCAATGCAAAACCAAACTAGTAGCTTGCAGGCACCGCAATCTTTGTCCTTAGAGAGCTTGTTGAAGTAGTGCATTGAGAAGAACGAATCAGTGCTTCAGAATCAAGCAACGTCCATTCGAAATCTAGAAATTCAGCTGGGACAGATTGCGGCGAGCTCAAAAATAGACCACAAGGTGCTTTGCCGAGCTCAACTGAGCTTCTTCGCAATGTTGGGGGTAAAGGGAAGGAACAATGCTTAGCAGTCTCCTTGCTAAGCGACAAAATGACTACGGAAGTAGGGGAGGAACCCATCACGACCAACTTGAATGTGGTAACAACTAAGGACTCATTGACTTATAATTCAGAAAAGCCCGAGAAGATGAACCTCGAAGTTGGAACCTTGCGGACAGATCCCAAATCCATCCTGAAGAAGAGTTGAAAGATAAATTCATCTTGCCAGCAGACTTCATCATTTTTTATTATAAAGCGGACGAAGATGCGCCCATCATATTGGAACGACCATTCCTCTCGACCGGTCGTGCTCAAATTGATGTGTGCAAGGGGGAGATTGTGATGAACATTAACGGGGAAAAGCTCTGGATTAAGATAGTATAGATTCCAGAGGATAGAGAAAATAAGAAAACGCCGTCGTGGACGTAAAAAGTCCAGCTTGTACTGAAAAATAAGCAGTCTCTGCGTTACTATGCAACTCAAACTCATTAGGGACGCATTCCTTTTGAAATATCCTTTTTATACCACTGCTTCATGAACTTTTATCACATGTCTTTTAATTGTTATCGTATCCTTATTTTTTTAATATTATTTGACCTTCTCAATGATTTTTTTGCAAACGATCAAGGTAAGCGATTGCGGAGGTGCTACACGAAGACGCAACTACTTAATTTTTTCACCGCAATCCAAAGAAAGTAGATCACCACAAAGAAAAATGCGTCAACAAATAATACAACCAACAACGCAAATTTGGGGGTTGTATCTTTCTTTGACTCTGTTCCAAATTTCGTTATCACATCGCATTTTAATTTTGAAAGTTTTATCACCGCATTGTAACACCATGTATTTTTTTTAGTAGTATTAATTTAATTTCAGTAACTTTTACTAATTGAGGACATTTTTGAAATTTTGGTCCTTAAACGTAATTGCGGGAATTTAATTATGGACGTTGTAAACTATTTATGTTGGAATTGAATGGCAGGAGTTCAATCTTTTTAATTATGGACGTTGTAAACTATTTATGTTGGAATTGAGGACATTTTTGAAATTTTGCTCACGTCGGATCTTGCCAACCAGTCAAGCCGCGCCACCTCCGATCGACGTCTAAGATCCAGCCCCCCCGAGTCTTCCACCCCAGCCGCTTCGCTGGCCGCTATCATCGCCTTACCGCGTCGGGTCCGTCTTGGTCTTCGTCAAATCTATTGGGGTAAGGTTTTGTCGGTTCATTTCGTTCTCTTGGCCCTTAATATTTTGTTTCAGTGTTATTACTCGCCTTTACTGAATTTTGTTTCAAGCTTAAGTCATCAGGGAGTTTGGAAGTCAAAGGAGGCACCGTCGTGGAAGGTGGAAGTGTTTTTCTTTCTTTGAGTAAGTTCTTGATAGTTTGGATTTGGACCTGAAGTCTTACAATTGTGGCTTCAACTGAAATTTGAGAGTTGTTTTGTTGTTGGGACACTAGTTTGGATTTCTGTCACAGTTTGGTGGTCTAAATTTTTTATCTGTGGAGTATTGACTCTAGGTAAGTAATCTTACTACTGGAACTACCCATGGACCAGACACTAGATGTATGCTAGCATGATAAATGGATGTTATGGCAGAATGATAGCATGATAGACTGATAGTATAGTATGACCAATGTATGTTCTGGTATGAGATCTGAAAGATTTATTTGTGCACATAGACACTTGAATGCTAGCATGAGATGGTATTTGATTCCATATGGTTGTATTTGATCTGATGATGTTGAGGTATATATGTATATTATACAGCCATGATGTTGAGGTATATATGTATGTCAAAGATTCATATAGTGATAATTATGATGTTGAGACGGTTCAAGTGTCGTACTGATTAGTTAGATGCCCATTAGATTTTGTGTTTCCTTCGAGATTCACCAGTTTATGTTTCCTTCGAGATTCACCAGTTTGTGTTTCCTTTGGGATTCACCAGTTTGTGTTTCCTTCGAGATTCACTAGTTTGTGATTCCTTCGGGATTCACAAGTTTGTGTTTCCTTCGAGACTCAATGATTTTTGTTCCCTTCGGGATTCACCAGTTTGTGTTTCCTTCGGGATTCACCAGTTTATGTTTCCTTCGGGATTCACCAGTTTGTGTTTCTTTCGGGATTCACTAGATTGTGTTTCCTCTGGGATTCACCAGAGGTAGTGGGCATACTTAACTACAGTAGGATAGAACTCAGTCTCCTTTTTGTTTCATGTGTATATGTGTCCTATGAGGACTAGAGCAGTTTATATGTTTCACCAGAGGTAGGTATCTAGAGGACATAGATGCCTAGCCTGACCCCAGTAGTGGGGTTATTTACTAAGTATTTTATACTCATTCTTTCTCATGTTGTTGTTTAAGTTAAGGGTAGAGATGCACCAGCGATGGACAAGCGGAATTCGTGATCGAGCCACTAGGACTAGTTTTTACGCTTCTGCTCATGGGATTTAGATTTCTTTTCATGTTTCTCTTTACTTTTAGTTTTGATGTTTAAAACTTACTATTAAGAATCATTTTCCAGACTTATTTATTATCGTTTGTGATTTATGGGTACCCTACTGTCGTTTTAATATTTGAATTTAATGAAAGTCTTTTGAACTTACCTTATTTGATTAGCATTTATTTCGCCATATCAGAGTGTCATTTTCAGTTCCATGCATGCATGTATTTAGTAACGACCTAACTTGAGTCCTAGGGGTTCGGGTCGTTACAGTTGGTATCAGAGCCCATGTTTTGGATTCTGTAGACTAACTTACTACGTAAGTCTAGATAGTCATTGTGGCCTAGTAACGGATCCTTCGTCATCACCAAGTACGTCCTACTAATGAAAGTTTCCATGCATATAGGAGAACAGTGATGTAGTGTTTTAAATGCATGATTTCTGAGAAAGACCCAAAAATAGCTAGTTAACGTATAAATTCATGATAGGACATGACACCTAAACCTAGAACAAGAAAGACAGTTAGAGAAGAAGTGCAAGCAGAGAGAGAGCTGAGAGTAGCCAGATTATTCGGCAGCTCCAAATCCGCCTGTGACCCAAATTGATGAAAAGGCAATGGAAGTTAGAATTAGTGAAGCTGTCGCATCCTCTCTAATGGGAAAGCTGCAGGAGCTGATTTATGACACGATGGCAGGACAGACTGCCCAGACCCAGGCTCAGGAGGAACCGGTGCCATCCGAGCAGTTACAACAGACCCGACCGCAAGATAGAGACATACATGGCCTGTCTCTTGAGGCTAAACATCTAAGGGATTTTCGGAAGTATAACCCTCGCTCCTTTGATGGATCGTTGGGGGACCCCACCAAGGCAGAGGTGTGGTTTTCATCTATTGAATCAATATTTTATTTTATGAGGTGCCCGGAAGAGCATAAGCTTCAATGAGCAGTTTTCATGTTGACTAGTAACGCAAAAATTTGGTGGCGTTCAACAGAGAAGATGATTGAAACTGGTGGGGAGCTTGCAACCTGGGAGCAGTTCAAGGAACACTTTTATGAGAAGTATTTTTCGGCCAACACCAGTACAAAAAGAAGACAGAATTCTTGAACTTGAAGTAGGGAGTTATGTCAGTGGAAGAGTGCAAACAGGAATTTGATAAGCTGTCCCACTTTGCTCCTGAACTAGTAGCCATTGAGGCAGCAAGGACTGAGAGATTCATCCAGGGTCTGAGGAGCAAACTGTGAGGTATGGTACATGCCTTGGACCTCAAGACGTATGCTGCGGCACTGCGGGCCGCCGTGAGGATTGATGCTGACTCCCAGGTGGGAGAGGAATATAGAAGGTCGCTCGGGGTCGGGACCTGTGCAGGTCAGAAAAGGAAGGCTGAACACAGGGCTCATAAGCATCAACAAAGGAACCAGAACACAGTGAGTGCTCCACGTCAGTGGGGACAATAGGGTTCCCAAGTTGTGACTGACAGGGATGATAGGTCGATATGTACTACTTGTGGTAGGCGACACTGGGACATTGCCTAGCCGACTCTGGGATCTATTTTCGATGTGGTTAGAAGGGGCATATGTCAGAGGGATGCCCAAGGAGAAACGGGCCTGAGCACAGGGGCCAGCCCATAAGCTCGTTTCAGGGGGGGCCCAAATCGTCAGCAACAGCAAGGTAGGGTGTTCTCTACCATTCGACGTGAAGCCGAGAAGTCAAGCACAGCGGTGACAAGTATGCTTCCCATTTTGGGGCACCATGCTTTCATTTTGTTTGACTCTGGCTCTTGGCATTCGTTTATATCTGCTATATTTGTAAGGCATGATATGTTAGACTCAGAACCTTTACCATTTGCATTGTCCATTTCCACTCCATCAGGAGAGGTCATGTTAGCTACAGAAAAGATAAAAGCATGTTAGGTAGAGGTAGCAAATCGCGCATTAGATGTAACCTTGATAATTTTAGATATGCACGATTTTGATGTGATATTGGGCATGGATTGGTTAGTTGCTAATCATGCCAGCATAGTTGCTAATCATGCCAGTTTTAGGTTTAAAGGGGTTGGGACTATAGTCCTACCCAAAGTGATTTCAGCAATGAAGGCCGATAGACTGTTTGACCAAGGAGCCTGGGGCTTTATGGCCAGTGTGGTGGACGCTAGAGAGACTGGAGTTACCTTGACTTCGGAGCCAGTAGTGAGGGATTTTCCAGATGTTTTTCTAGAGGATCTTCCCAACTACCCCCGCAGCGGGAGATATATGTTTCTATTGAGTTGGAGCCAAGCACAACCCCTATTTCGAAGGCTTCATACAAGATGGCCCCGGCAGAGTTAAAGGAATTGAAGGAGTTGTTGGACAAGGGTTTCATACGCCCTAGTGTTTCACCATGGTGTGCATCTGTTTTGTTTGTGAAAAAGAAGGATGGATCGTTACGTCTGTGTATTGATTGCAGAGAGCTGAACAAGGTGACCGTCAAGAACAAGTATCCCCTTCTCAGGATTGATGATTTGTTTGACTATTTGCAAGGAGCTACGGTATTCTCTAAGATTGATCTCTTGTCAGGATACCACCAGCTGAGAATAAAGGACAGTGACATACCCAAGATAGCTTTTCGTTCGAGGTATGGACATTATGAGTTCATAGTGATGTCGTTCGATTTAACAAATGCACCAGCAGTGTTCATGGATTTGATGAATAGGCTGTTCAAGGAATTCCTCGTCACTTTTGTGATTGTTTTTATTGATGACATCTTGGGTTATTCCAAGAAGAGGCCGAGCATGAGGAGCATTTGCGGAAAATTTTGGAGACGTTGAGGGCCAATAAGCTAAATACTAAGTTTTTTAAATGTGAATTTTGGTTAAGGCAGGTGTCCTTTCTAGGGCATGTGGTATCGAAGGAAGGTATCTCTCTGGATCCTGCAAAGATTGAGGCAATTATGAGTTGGGCTCGTCCAACCACAGTCGGTGAGGTGCGCAGTTTGCTGGGGTTAGCAGGCTACTATAGACGATTTGTAAAGGACTTCTCTCGCATAGACGCCTCATTGACTTAATTGACCCGGAAGGGAGCAACATTTAATTGGAATGAGGCTTCTGAAAACAGTTTTTAAGTCTTCAAGCAGAGGTTGGTTTCAGCCCCAGTTCTTATAGTACTTGATGGATCAGGTGGTTTTGTCATTTATGGTGATGCATCCAAGAAAGGGTTAGGATGCGTACTGATGCAGCAGGGCAGAGTAGTTACTTACACTTCACATCAGCTAAAGAAGCATAAACAGAACTATCCCACGCACGACTTGGACTTAGAAGTAGTGGTTTTTGCTCTCAAGATCTGAAGGCATTACTTACATGGAGAGAAGGTACAGATCTTCATCGACCACAAGAGTTTAAAGTACTTTTTCACTCAGAAAGAATTAAACGTGAGGCAAAGAAGGTGGTTGGAGCTGGTGAAGAATTATGACTGTGAAATTTTGTACCACCCGGGAAAAGAAAATGTAGTGGCAGATGCTCTAAGTAGAAAGGTGGCTCATTCAACAACCCTCATTACTAGACAGACTCACTTGTTCAGGGAACTGGAAAGGGCAGAGATTGCAGTGGCAGTGGGAAAGGTCATGGCACAGTTAGCACAATTGTCTGTGCGACCGAGTCTAAGGCAGAAGATTATTGATGCGCAGCGAGGTGACCCTTATCTGAAAGAGAAAGTTCGTAGGGTGGAGTCAGGCCAGAATGGCGAATTCTCAGTTTCAGCGGAAGGTGGTCTCCTTTATCAGGGACGTTTGTGCTTGTCAGCAGTTAGTGATATTAAAGATGAGTTATTGTTAGAGGCTCATAGTTCCTTATTTTTTATTCACCCCGGTAGCACCAAGATGTATCAAGACTTGAAACGTTACTGGTGGTGGAATGATATGAAAAGAGAGATTGCAGAGTTTGCCAGTAAGTGCTTGGTGTGCCAGCAGCTGAAAGCCCCGAGGCAGAAACCAACAGGCTTGTTACATGAATGTACCAGAATGGAAGTGGGAGCATGTGTCTATGGACTTCATCGTGGGATTACCACGGATAGTGAAAGGTTTCACTGTGATATGTGTTGTGGTAGACAGACTTACAAAGTTAGCGCATTTCATATCTGGGAAGTCTACCTTTTCAGTGAATAAGTGGGCACAGTTATACTTGAAGGAGGTGGTGAGGTTGCACGGAGTGCCTGTGTCCATCGTGTCGGACAGGGACCCTCGTTTCACGTCTAATTTCTGGAAGAGTCTTCAGGTAGATTTGGGAACCCGGTTAGATTTTAGTACAACTTTCCACCCATAGACGGATGGGCAAACAGAGCAATTGAATCAGATATTGGAAGACATGTTGTGTGTCTATGCCATAGAGTTTTCAGGAAGCTGGGATGCTCACTTGCAGTTAATGGAGTTTGCTTATAATAACAGCTACCAGTCCACTATTGGGATGTCACCCTTTGAGGCCGTACATGGGAAGTGTTGTAGGTCCCTGTATATTGGGATGAGGTAGGAGAGAGGAAATTGTTAGGACCTGAATTAGTGTAGACCACGAATGAGGCAATACAGAAGATCAAGGCTCGTATGCAAATAGCTCAGAGCAGATAGAAGGGCTATGCTGATGTAAGACGTAAGGACCTGAAATTTGAGATTGGTGTGAAAGCGTTCTTAAAAGTGGCACCCATGAAAGGTATTCTGAGGTTTGGCAGAAAGGGGAAGTTGAGTCCGAGATTCATTGAACCTTTCGAGGTCTTGGAGCGAGTTGGCCCCGTAGCTTACCGATTGGCATTGCCCTCAGCACTGTCTTCAGTTCATAATGTCTTCTATGTTTCGATGCTAAAGAAGTATGTCTCAAACCCATCCCATGTAGTTGACTTCGAGCCCTTGCAGTTGAATGACAACTTGAGCTACGAGGAAAAATCTATAGAGATCCTCACCAGAGAAGTAAAGACATTATGCCGCTAGGAAATCACATTTGTGAAAGTCTTATGGCAGAATCACCAGTTCAAGGAGGCTACCTGGGAGCGAGAGGATGAGATGAAGGCCCAGTACCCGGAGCTTTTTTAGGAATGAACTTTCGGGGACGAAAGTTCTTTAAGGAGGGAAGGATGTAACACTCCATATTTTTTTTAGTAGTATTAATGTAATTTCAGTAATTTTTACTAATTGAGGACATTTGGAATTTTGAACCATAAGCGTAATTGCGAGAATTTAATTATGGACGTTGGAAACTATTTATGTTGGAATTGAATGGGAGGAGTTAAATCCTTTTTAAAGGAAGGGAGTTTAAAGAATTTATGTGGATTAAGAAATGAATAAAATAAAATAAAATAAAATATATTTTATTTTATTTTATTTTATTCCTTTTCTTTTTTCTACAGTTGGTATTCAGAGCCAATGTTTTGGATTCTGTAGACTAACTTACTACGTAAGTCTTAGATAGTCATTGTTGGCCTGATAACGATCCTTCGTCATTCACCAAGTACGTCCTACTAATTGAAAAGTTTTCCATGGCATTATAGAACAGTGATGTATGTTTTTTAACATGCATGATTTCTGAGAAAGAACCCAAAAAATAGCTAGTTAACGTATAATCATGATTAGGACATGACACCTAAACCTAGAAACAAGAAAGACAGTTAGAGAAGAAGTTGCAAGCAGGGAGGAGAGCTGAGAGTAAGCCAGATTATCGGCAGCTCCAAATCCGCCTGTGAACCCAAATTGAGAAAAGCAATGGAAGTTAGGAATTTAGTGAAGCATGTCGCATCCTCTCTATGCGAAAGCTGCAGGAGCTTGATTTATGACACGATGGCAGGACAGACTTGGCCCAGACCCAGGCTTCAGGAGGAAACGGTGCCATCGCAGCAGTTACAACAAGACCCGACCGCAAGATAGAACATACATGGCCTTGTTCTCTTTGAGGCTAAAACATCTAAGGGAATTTTTCGGAAAGTATAACCCTCGCTCACTTTGATGGGATTCGTTTGGGGGACCCCACCAAGCAGAGTGTGTGTTTTCATCTATTTGAATCAATATTTTTTATTTTTATTGACGGTGCCGGGGAAGAGCATTAAGCTTCAATGAGCAGTTTTTATTGTTGACTAGTAACGGCAAAATTTGGGTTGGCGTTCAACAGAGAATGATTGGAAACTGGTGGGCGAGCTTTGCAACCTTGGAGCAGTTCAAGGAACACTTTTATTGAAAAGAAGTAATTTTTCGACCAACACCAGTACAAAAAGAAGACAGAATTCTTGAACTTGAAGTAGGGGTTATGTCAAGTGGAAGAGTGCAAACAGGAATTTTGATAAGCTGTCCACATTGCTCCTGAACTAGTAGCCATTGAGGCAAGCAAGGACTGAAGAGATCATCCAGGGTCTAAGGAGCGAATTGTGAGGTATGGTACATGCCTTGGGACCTCAAGACGTTATGCTTTGCGGCACTGCGGGCCGCCGTTTGAGGATTGATGCTGAACTCCCAGGTGGGAGAGGAATATAGGAAGGTTCGCTCGTGGGTCGGGACCTTGTGCAGGGTTCAGAAAAGGAAGGCGAACACGGGGCTCATAAGCATCAACAAGGAAACCAGAACACAGTTGAGTGGCTCCACCGTCAGTTCGGGGACAATTTAGGTTCCCAAGTTGTGACTGACAGGATGATTAGGTCGATTATGTACTACTTGTGTTAGGCGACACTGGGACATTGCCTAGCCGACTCTGGGTATCTATTTTTCGATGTGGGTTAGAAGGGGCATTCTATGTCAGAGGGATGCCCAAGGAGAAACGGCCTGAGCACAGGGGCCAGCCCATAAGCTCGTTTCGGGCGGGGCCCAAATCGTCAGCAACAGCAAGGTAGGGTGTTTCTCTACATTCGACGTGAAAGCCGAGAAGTCAAGCACAGCGGTGACAAGTCATTGCTTCCCATTTTGGGCGGCACCCATGCTTTCATTTTGTTTGACTCTGGCTCTTGGCATTTCGTTTATATCTGCTATATTTGTTAAGGCATGATATGTTAGGATTCAGAACCATTACCATTTTTGCATTGTCCATTTCCAACTTCCATCAAGGGAGAAAGGTCATGTTAGCTACAGAAAAGAATAAAAAAGCCATGTTAGGTAGAGGTAGCAAATCGACGCATTATAGATGTAACCTGTAATTTTAGATATAGCACGATTTTGATATGTTGATATTGGGCATGGATTGGTATAGTTGCTAATCATCCAGCTAGTTGCTTAATCATGCCAGGTTTTAGGTTTAAAGGGGTTGGGACTATTATTAGTCCTACCCAAAGTGTGATTTTTCCAGCAATGAATAGGCCCGATTGATGTTGACCAAGGAGCCTGGGGCTTTATGGCCAGTTGTGGTGGACGCTAGATTTTGAGACTGGAGTTACCTTGACTTGGAGCCTAGTAGTGAGGATTTTTCCAGATGTTTTTTCTAGAGATCTTCCCAACTACCCCCGCAGCGGGAGATATATGTTTCTATTGAGTGGAGCAAGCAAACCCTATTTTCGAAGGCTTCATACAGATGGCCCGGCAGATTGTTAAAGGAATTGAAGGAGTTGTTGAGTGACAAGGGTTTCATTACGCCTAAGTGTTTCACCATGGTGGCCATCTGTTTTCTGTTTTGTGAAAAGAAGGATGATCGTTACGTCTGTGTATTGATTCCAGAGAGCTGAACAAGGTGACCGTCAATAACAAGTTATCCCTTCTCAGGATTGATGATTGTTTGACTATTTTGCAAGGAGTACGGTATTTCTCTAAGATTGATTCTACTTGTCAGCGGGATACCACCAGCTGAGAATTAAAGGACTAGTGACATACCCAAGATAGCTTTTCGTTCGAGGTATGGACATTATGAGTTCATAGCTGATGTTCGTTTCGATTAACAAATGCAACAGCAGGTTTCATGGATTTGATGAATAGGCTGTTTTCAAGGAATTCCTCGTCACTTTGTGATTGTTTTTATTGATTGACATCTTGGTTATTCCAAGAAGAGGTCCGAGCATGAGGAGCACTTTAGCGGAAAATTTTGGAAGGACGTTGAGGGCCCAATAAGCTAAATACTAAGTTTTTTTAAATGTGAATTATTGGTTAAGGCAGGTGTCCGGATTCACCAGTTTGTGTCTTCTTCAGGATTCACCAGAGATAGTGGGCATACTTAACTACAGTAGGATAGAACTCAGTCTCCTTTTTGTTACATGGGTACATGTGTCCCATGAGGACTAGAGCAGTTTATATGTTTCAGCAGAGGTGGGTATCTAGAGAACATAGATGCCTAGCCGGACCCCAATAATGGAGTTACTTACTGAGTAATTTATACTTATTCTTTCTTATGTTGCTGTTTCAGGTAAGGGTAGAGATGCATCAGCGATGGATAAGCGAAATTTGTGATCGAGCCACTAGGACTAGTTTTTACACTTCCGCTCATGAGATTTAGAGTTCTTTTCATTTTTCTCTTAACTTTTAGTTTTGATGTTTAAAACTTACTATTAAGAATCATTTTCCAGACTTATTATATTATCATTTATGATTTATGGGTACCCTACTGTCATTTTAATATTTGAATTTAATGAAAGTCTTTTGAACTTAACTTATTTGATTAGCATTTATTTCGCAATAACAGAGTATCGTTTTAAGTTCCGTGCATGCATGTATTTAGTAATGGCCTAACTTAAGTCCTAGGGGGTCGGGTCGTTACATGCATCCTCTTTTGTTACTGAAATCATTTAATATTGATCAATTTAGTAAGTCACCACATGATTTCTCTTTGCTAATTATGATTTCAATGATGAAACGCTTGCTTCTAAACTTAATTTTAGGACAGTCACCTCATGAAATATTTCTAGAAGTTAGTGGTTTGATATCTTGCTTTCAAACTGATTCTTTATGAAACTTCCTAAAAACATCGCATGACTTCTTTCATTCTATTGGCAATGAGGATATTGCCACATTTTAAATTTGGGGGTACGACATTCATTTTTCGACCTTGCTATTTTTAGCCTTATAAAAAAAATCATAACGTTGCGATCGGATCTTACTCGTAGTTGGATGTCTGCATGACACACATGGGGGCAAGCCAAAACGAAGGTAGGAATTGTGATCAACGCATAAAAAATGACCACAACTCCACTGCCAAATGGGTATGAGTTTTGTCTGAGAAAGAGTGCCTTGCTCGTATCTGGATGTCCGCATGACACACGTGGGGGCAAGCCAAAACGAAGGCAAGGCACTTGGATCAGCGCAAGGTTAGAGAAAAAAATAATAATGTCTAAAATAAGCAAGGATAAAAAATCATTTAACACACGAGTGAAAAAGTTTTTTTTTAAAAAAATCATGCGATGTCCTGGAATCTAGTAAAGTCTTTTTGAAGGTTAAACTTGCGGTCCCTAAATTTTAGAAATATTTTAAGAAGAGACCTGAATAAGATTAAGGAAATTTTGGTGTATAGGATTTGAATGAGGCATCCTTGAGAAATCTAGGAAAAGAGATTGCGGTCGACTTTATAAAGAAAATCTTTAACTTATGCTTAAGGACAATAATTGTTTAAATTTGGGAGTGTGATAACGGGCAGAAATGCACGTTATTACAATGCTAAGTTATTAAACAATGCAGGTTTGCATTGATAAAATATATAAGATTGCGTCCAAAAAGCATTCAGTTCATAATATTGCAGTCGCATACGTCCATCGCGTGAAAACAGTTAACTTATGTATTTTTGTGCAGAATATGCGTTGATGCGAAGCAGAAAATACGATCATAAGAAATTAATGGTCGAACGCAGCGTTACCGCAAGGCTTTGCGGTGATTTGTGCTCGTAAACATCTGCTCAAGAAGTATTACCGCATAGAGCTGACGCAACTTGATGGGCGCATCTGGATAAAACGCATAATAAATCACAATGGGACAGAAAGCTGATGACGGTCGAGTCCGAATTAAATTGACAAGCCACTAACGAACTACTGTAGAAAGTATAAAATACTCATAAAGGATGGTGTTTGGGTAGGTCAATATCAAGATGGATGGAGAGAATATTCATAGTAAGTGGGAGCGGGAAGTGCGACATCATATCCCACAGTCTCCCTCGTTGTATTGAATAAAGTTTCTGCACATCACCTCAAGGCACCCTGGGAGTGTCCCCCTATAGGATGCCAGTTTTGCGCGTTTCTTTATTTGACTTCCTGTAAGAGGATAAGGTTTCTTAGTCTTATGTCCTAATTTGCTTCTTCCCTATAGTGGGCTCATTAGGGTACAACTCTGGCACCGAAAGCAAGGGGTCCCACTTACACAGAATTGTTAAAGGTTAACAGTTTTGAAAAAAAAAAATTCAAAATTATCCACTTCAAAATTTAATTCGGGAATGTTTTGTCCATTTATTTCAAAAATTATTATTAACCTATATGGCTACACTCCACTTTTATTATCATATTCCTTTTAAGCTACGAGTATTAAATTGGTTTGAACAATTACTTTAAAAGGATTCTCTAAAATAAGGGATTTGAGACTAATTTTAAAATTTTATCAATTAATTAATGTTTTAGTCACCTTAATCTATCTCTACTATTTTTACTAATTTTAAAATTTTATCAATTAATTGACGTTTTAGAGTTATATTATACATGGTTCTCTCTCTCCCCCCATTAAAATCCACACATCACTCTCTCCATTTATTCTTTCCATTATTTTATTCACCAAAATATTATTATTAAAACTCATAGTCATTATATATTATTATTAAAACTCATAGTCATTATATATCTCTAGATTACTATGTTTGTTTTATGAAAATATTTTATAGATATCTAGAAACATTTTGATTATTATATTTGTTTCATAAAATTAATGTTCGGAAATGTCTTAAATTTATATAATGCTTCGAGAGTTTCCTTATGGCTATTTATTAATTTATAATAAATTTAGTATAATTTGAACTTATATACGATATTTGTTTCTATCTATTTGAATTTATTTTTAAATTAATACAATTTACATTATTTTTAAATATTCTTTTTCTCAACATATCATAATTTAAGTTTTTTTTTATAAAAAAAATATTATTTTAAAATTAAATTTTAATATCTTGCTTAAAAAATTATAAGAACCGCGATATAACAAAAAAGTGATATATATGGTTGACAATATTTACCTTAATTATATAACGACAAATGGAGAGTGATATCTACATACACAAAAATATATAAGAAAAAAGAAGGAAAAAAGAGTAAATTGGGGATGCCTTTAACTCGAGAATCTGAAAAATCCATATTTCAAGAGGGCTCCAAAACTCTACATGCTCTCTGTAAGTGCATACTTAGGATGTCTGGGAATCTCTAGATGCTCGAACATCTTATAAATACTGCAAAACAAATGTCGTAATCTAGATGCCCACTACATTGAAATTTAAGATGCCCAAAAAAAAACAACCCCTTAATATTATACAACTTTGAATATAAAAATTTTCTTAAGTTATTTTAATAATCTAATTATAAAATTTATATCTTTATATGAATGTACAACTTATTTTGGAATGCCTAAAGTTTTAGAATTCTAAGAGTTGCATGCTATGAAACATAGATACTTCATGTGAGGTAAAGAATCAGTATCAGACATGTATCGGATATAGATACTTCCAGATACATATCTGACACGCAATTTGACATATCTATACTTTCAAATACTTTTCAGGTGCGTATCTGACACGCGATTTAACTCATCTAATCTTTCCCAATCTAAAATTAGGCAACCTATTTAAAAAGCTCACTACTCAAGTCCAAAACTAAAAGAAAAAAAAAATAATGGACCAAATCCTAGACGAGGACATCTAATCTCCATCTTATATTTGAGTCCCTACAAAGTCCACCAAAATATAAATGATTTGGATATCTTCAACAATAAGTTCTTCGTTTATCTTCATACTTCTCTCTTTAAACTTCTTCTTCTTCTTCTTTGCAATATGAATCACTTTTCTATTGCATTTTATTAACTATTGTACTTCAACATCTTAGATGTTGCTTTTTTTGTATTGTATTTCAGTATTTGAACTCTATTTTGTGTGCTATTGTTATTAACTTGTATACTAAATTTATCTATATCCTAGATTTTTTTTAAAGAAAAAATGCATCTTCAACGTATCAGTATCCTCATTTTTTAGAAATATATATAAAAAAACGACGCATCTTTAGACGTATCCGTATCTTAGGTTTAAAAAAGTGACGCAATCGCCATATCGATTATATCCGTATCGTATAGTCATATCTATTTCTGTGCTTCATAGATTGCATGTAACCATCTCCACTCCTGACACTATATAAAAAGCTCTCGTGTAAATTATTTTCTACAATAAATTACAGGTCTGTGTTCGCTAATTATATACCCCGATTTGAGCTCATTTCTTAAAAAAAATTCTAGATTTAGTATGTTATTGTTAACGAAGATAGAACACTAAGTTTTTTTTTTTACATGGTTGTGTGTTTTTTTCTATACTTGCTCCTTTTTTTCCTTCGGGTAAATGCAAGACTGAAACCACTCGAACAAACCAGTTGGGTACATTATTTCCAAACTTATTGACAAACAAATCTTTGTGTGCGTCCATGCTTGGATAATGGTTATCCATCATGATAACGTTGTGTATTATTGTAATGAGGATGTATTTTGTAACCTATTGTGAAGAAAAAAAAAGAAGCACATATTACTTTTAAATACTTTATATAATTGCAATGAGGATGTATTTTGTACCCATTGTGAAATAATGTCTTCTAACTAGTTGTGTGTCATGTTTTTTTTTAATAAATATACAAGGCAGGAGGGATTAGTAGGTGCACATGAGGACATCTCAACTAAATTGATACATATTGCGTGTCATGTTCACGTTAACTTTTATGAAAAGTCGTCGATTATAATAACAAGAGTTCTGTAATAGACTCCAGAAATAAATAAATTGTTAGTTCTCTATCTATTTTAGAATATCTTACTATCTTAAAAAAGTGGCAAATGGAGAGAATTATTTTCTTGAATATTTTGTCCATTTCCATGATGTCCCTTCTTTCAATTAGTATTATTTATTCAACCTCCATTGTAACGCTTCACTAATTAGGTGCATAGGTGAGTTAGAGAGTAACGATTTGGGTATGTGGGCATTTATGATCATATGGGTATGTTGGCATTTAAAACCAATATTCATTGTAACCCTTCGTAATAATTCTTATTGTTTATTCAATTATTAGAAAGAAAAGACAAGGGAACAAAAGTTATTGCATATAGGTGATTAAGATAGTAAGATGTGGGAACATTACCTTTTGAAAAAAGAAACTACTACTACTTACTATCTGATGGATCAGTCGAAACTAGTACTACTAACACACACCTAGTGAAAGTTCAAAACATTTATGATGATGTGGTTTTGTGGTCATTTTTCAATTTTTTAGAATATGAAGGAGCGGTAATGGTTACAAAAATTTAAATTATAATAAACAATGCTCATTACTATTTTTGAATTCCATCATCATACCCAAAAAGTATTCATTATCCATTGTAGTATCTTGCATTTTCTGTTTAGCCTTACGTTTTGTAGATGTTTTGAGAATAAAGTAAATATCTAAGAATACGATGTTTGAGAATCAAAGATGATCGTGTTTGGTGTGCATATGAAAAATGCTATCAAAAATTTTATGAATAAAAGTTATATTTATATTTAATTTGTGAAATCAAAGCATGAGAATCTTATATAAATTTAATAAAATGAATTAATTAAAGAGAATTGCATTGATGACAATACTTTTAAGAAACCAAAGCCACAACTTCAACTTTTTTTTTAATTGGCAAGTGTGGCAATCACATAGCAATCGCCATTGATCAAATAGCAATCACATAACAATCACATATAATTAA